>NW_024884811.1:5835628-5922615 GCF_019232065.1 Centrocercus urophasianus
GCCGCGGCGGCACCAGCCGGCGGGCCGCGGCCCGGGCGACGCGAACAGCGGTCGCGCGGCGATGGGTCTGCGCCCGCGTACGAGAGCGCTCAGGGGAGCACGGGCCTAGCCCGGCGCAAAGCCGGCGCTTCGTCGCTGTTCTTTGCACTGGACAGCGCGCTGGCTGCGAAAGCCCACCCTAGGACGCAGGCTGCCACAAGGCCAGAGAGGCTAACGGCACCATTTCCACTCCAAACAGTGGGTGACCTAAGCGCTCAGGTGCCCTGAGTCATTTCCTCCTCCTCCTCCCAACTTTCTTCCTTTGCCTCCTCCTCCTCCTTGCCCTCGTTCCAGCCCGGCCACACCTCCGCTTCCCCTGCAGCTCTGTGCTCTGCTGCAGGCCCAGCCAGTGCCACAGCCGTGCTGCCTCTGCCCAGACAAGCACGCTCGCTCACATCTGCGCAGCACACGAGAGGGTCTGGAATTACTGCTATGCCTCACTGCCACAGAATTGTAGAGCTTCAAAAGGGCCTCTGGAGATCATCCAGTGCAAAACCCAGCTAAAGCAATTCCCTACAGCAGGTCACACAGGAAGGCATCCAGGTACATCTCGAATACCCCCAGAGGAGACTCCAGAACCATCAAGGGCAGACTGTCCCAGTGCTCCATTCCAAGTAAGTTTTTCCTCGTGTTCATATGGAACTTTCTTTCTGAGTTCCCGTTTGTCCCCACTGCCCCCTGTCCTGTCACTGAGCATCACGAAAAAGAGCACGGTCCCATCCACTTGAATTCCACCTTCAGATACTTATAAGCACTGATACAACCCCTGATCCCCCCTCAATCACTTCCAGGCTGCACAGTCCCAGGTCTCAGCCTTTCACAGAAGGGCCCCTCAGCATCTTTGTGACCCTCCACTGAACTCTCTCCAGGAGTTCCCTGTCCATCCTAAACTGGGGAGCCCAGTACTCCAGATGTGGCCTCAGCAGGGCACAACAGAAGGGAAAGATCACCTTCCTCAACCAGCTGGCCATGCTCTTTTCAATGTACCCCCAGATACCACTGGCCTTCTTGGCCACAACCTGCATAGCTGCACTGGCCTTACACGGCAGGGTTTTGTGAGCAGAGAATCTGTGGCAGTTGGCCTTTGTGAGCAAAGCCCAGCACCACATGGCACATCAGAGCCAGCTCCAGCTGTTCCAAAAGGGACAGCCAGTGGCTGGAATCTGTTTGCAATAGGTAATGCATTACATATTAATCCCCCTTATGCTGAGTCTGTTTTGCTCATGACAGAAAACTGGCAAGTGATCTCCCTGTCCTTATCTCAACCTGTAAGACTTTTTTCACTGTACTTTCTTTCTTTTGAGGAGAATGAGTGCAAGAATGGCCTGACAAGGCTGTGAAACCACTACACCCTTGCAGAGACCATCTGGAGTGGCAAACCAGGCACCACTGAGGATTCCAGCTTTGCATGCCACAGAGCATCCAAATATTAGCCATCATTATAAAAAGTGCCCAGAAATACACACTGCAAAGAAGGTACCAGACCTCTAATCAACCAGCTACAACATGCTTATTTGAGGGATGCAGAGAACATCCTCTCAGGGTAAAGTTTTCTAAGTCACACACAAAAACTTATCATACTCAGAAAATGCATAGAGATACCATTAAAAAAAATCTTCAGTTAATAAATTCGAAGATAAGCACAAGTCAAAGGCAAGAGAGAAAAAAAATGAACAGGTATAAAGTGAGTTCACATAGGCATCTAATAGAACCCTATTAGGATAAATGCCCTGCAGACACATCACTGCAAACAAAGGCAGGCTAGCATGGATCAAACACAATACAGACATCTAACAACCCTCCATAAACGTCTTAATTTTAGCAGAGGTCAGTTACAGATGAGAGGAAGTGAAAACAGTCCAATGGAGGTCTTGGGTCACATTTTCTTGTATAAACTGCCTGATACAAATTACCGCAGAAGCTGGTGTGCAGGGCAACCCCCATCACATTCCCTGAGGTGCTCAGCAGAAGTGCCTCCCTTCCAGTGGCTGCACTTCTCACACCACACATGGACACCGAGGAGATATTCACACCAATGACAGGAAAACTCTCACCCAATTCTTTTCCCTGTATTTGTCCTCACATTGTGTGAAGTTTTAAAGGTTTGTGTGAAGGCACGTGTGCTTGAGAACTCCTTTCCTGCAGAAAATGCTAAGTTCTGCTGAACCTTCCGCTATTTCAGAAGGGGATTCTCAAATCTCTGCATAAGCACTGAGAAACATCTCTTTACACTCAATTACACTCAATTCATCATCTCTCACCCAAGCTTTTGCCTGTAATTTGCATCTGTGTTTAATGATGAAGGTAGGGAATTTCACCTGTTGGATGTAGCAAACAGCACTGACTGAAGAGCAACAACAAAGCCTTCCATCATGTAGGGAAAGCTTCAGCACCCTCATCTCTCTGCAAGCTATCTCCCCACTCTAAGCCTCCCAGTTAAAGGAATAGCTCAGCTTCTTTAACTCAAGACACATCTAGCCAAATGCATCTGTGGGGTGATCCTGGAACATGGAGCTCAAAACCCATTTTATATAGGCCACATAGTACAAGCCTTCTCTAGCAAAGCCACACTAATTCAGCTAATGTTTTCTTTGTGAAACTCTACTATTTTTACAATAATGATTAGAAGGATATGATTTTGAAACATCAACTAGAAGTTTTCAAAAATGAAGCAAGATCATCTATTACATTGTTGGCAAAGATCCGCTTGAAAAAGAATGATTACTGCCTGCAATTGGATGGCATTAATTGTCCACTCCTTCTAGATGTAACCAGACTACTATATCTAAAGCCATTACAGAGATCTGGGTACTGCAATACACGTCATGATCTAACAAACTGTACTTTTCCAGATGCAGAAAGGAACAAAGGAATCAAGGTAAAAGTTTTTGTCCATTTGTGTAGCAACACAGTGTATCATATCAGAATGTTGTCTATGTTCAGTGTTGAACACTGCTCATTTTGGCTTCTAATGGTTTAAATCCTTACTATTCTGTCTGTACACCCTGCATAGGCTTTTCAACAAGCAATAGCTCCCAGAATTACATGACCTGTGAATTCAAGCTTAGGTTCACTTAACTTTTCCATACACAATTAGACACAAGCAGTCCTGCTAACTGGTTAGGCTGTTTCTAACATGAGTTCAAAAGCAAGGAGACCAAGTATTTTTTCTGAAGTAGACACGCAAATATTAAGGGAGGAGTTGTGAAAATCCAGCACAGTTCCACAACAACCTCAGATGAAAGAAAAAGCTCCATAAGGGGAAATAAAGGCCTTATCACACAGGGTACTACATGTAAATGATGGTGAGGACTTCATAATGACATCCTTTCCACAGCGGTGCCTGCAGTCTAAGACTTTCCATGCCACAGAAAGACCAGATTTCAAAGCAAACATCTCAAGGGAGAGAAAGGCTTGCAAACTAATGAAACTGGTCCCACATAGCTGCTGTCTGAAGGACCATCCTCTCTCCACAATTTACTAGCTGAATCAGCTCAGGCAGGGACAGCCAGCACCAGGCCAAGAGGAAAAGAACAAGGAGCAAACAGCTGGGCAGACAAGCAGGGAGAGCAGGACTAGTCCTTTGGCAGCATATATCCATCATGCTGGAGCTTTCTTTCACTCTGCCATCTGACAGGGCTGCCCATCCCTGCAACAATCCAACAGACACAGACTAAACAGCCAGTACGTCAGCAGAGTGTAGTTACTCACCTCTGCCATGTAGAACTGGACAAAAAATTGCATAATGTAGATTACACCATATTCCAAAACATGTGAAAACAAAGCTGCTAGGAATAGATCTGTGGCACAATAAATACGCATTTGACAATTAAATACATTTCTCTGCATCAGAACGTTACTGAAAAGTTTGGCAACTACAAATAAGTCACTGTGAAATTTAAAACACTGAATTCTGTAGTATTAAAATAAGAATCAGCATACAATACAACATGAGAACTTGCAAACACATTATGAATACCATTTGGTTTTCAGCTTCACAGGCCCACCCAAAACAGTAAGCAGCTCAGGCTGCTTGACTACTTAAGAGATGCTTCACTGTGTAACTTGGCTGATAAGTTCTATCACAAAGCACATAGGGGATCAGATTGTAATGCTAGTGATAAGGATCACTAAGCTTTCCGTTACACACTCACGTGAGAATGAAAACATCACCCAAGTCATTACAGGTATCTAATCCACCTTTGAAGAAAATTCATTTCCAAAAAGCAAGCTTACAAAAGGATTCCCTTCTCTAAGAAAGATTCCCATTCAATACATAAGCAAAAAACGAAATAAAATTTCAATGCTTAGTTGAATGTCAACACTTAGCTTCAATGATAAATAGCAATAAAATATTCTCCAGAAACTTTTCAGTTACAATAGTACTGTTTCACTGCCTCAAAACACTCACAAAGATAAGTAGCTTATCTTTAAAACCAAAGTGCAGTACCAACACAAAATCAATATACTGCATATAATATTCCAGTGAAGAAGTTAGATCTAACCTAGCTTCTTCACTCTGATTATTAAGTTAATACACAGTGGAATTTTTCAAAACATGAAAACTGTTCTGGAATCACTGCCCAGAGGCATTACAAACTGCCCAAATCTTATCAGTTTTACGAGATACACACCAAATGAAGTTTACCAGCAACAGTGTAGATAATAAAGTTCCTTCAATACCCAAAACCAGTAAAATCCTAACATCAGCACAGGCCTCATACTGGACTGGAAGAGTAAATTCATAAAACGTGAATGAGGAAAAAGTAGAGGTAACTCTTGCCTTAACACATCTTTTCTACATTTGTTAAAATGCTACTGCATCTTAAAGTAACAAAGAAATGCTTTTCATTCATTCAATCAGTAACTGGAAGATCATCAGATTACAATGAGGGCTGCAGACATGCGGGGAGGAGTTTGTTTTCTTTTAGCTGCTCCCTTTTTTTGCCAGTTAACTATTACACAAAGAGAAACAAAGGAACTGCCTGAGCTGCTCATCAATTATCGCCCTTTTCAAAGTATCTTAGAATATATGAAAGTTCTACAGCACTGAAACGAAGTCACCCCGTAATAGCATTCCTTTAAAAGAACAAACAGGATACTAGCTGCCATTAGTAACAGTATTCAGGTATGGCAGCATGCTTGGCGTCACTAAACACAGCTCTGCCCAAAGTTCTGCTTTACAACAAGATTTCAAGTCTGATTAATAAACATTCAAGTTAAAAATTCACTGAGACATTTGTAAAACATTCAACACATTTCCACATCATGTTTTAACGAGTTAATTAAGTGTAACACAAAAATTTATGTAAGATACAGGAAACACTAAAATTCAGAAAAAACCTGCACGTTAAATGCTTCTTGTAGTTAATTCTGGACTACTTTCTTCACTGATTGCAATTCAGTACTGCTATCAGTGTTTTGGAAAGAAAAAAAAATGTAGTACCCTTTCTAGCAAATGAAAACAAAGAGGTAAACAATGACAGGAACAAGATGGTTTATCATTGGATAAAGCAACCTTGTTTGAGCAACTGACATGCTGTTATTAGCAGACATGAGGTCACACAAAAACCACACAAAAAACTCAGTATAAAGCAGAAATGTGGAGGGCACAGACAACACAAAGAATTCAGGTTCTCTCTCAGATATGCAGTTAAATAGGTGCTCCTGATATGACAGCATATCTAAAAATACACATCCCTCAGGTGCGTAAGCAGGAAAATCTCTCACAGAAGTAAGGAGATCAGGCCTATGGGACTACAGCATAGTCAAAAATAATTTGCTATACACAGTCTGAAAAGCTTGATTTATTCAACTTATCCAAGACTAAAGAAGTACGTTGGTCATACAGTATAGGAATACCCAAGAGGAAGAGATGTGGAGGAAGATACAGGTTGTAGGCATCAAAAACTCCCTCCTACCCAACTCCTCAAGTAGAGGTAAGGTTTCAAGATGCAAGAATTGGATGAAAATAATTTTTTTATTTATTTTGTCCACCCACTTGATGTCCCATCGCTAACCTGTAAGTTAGACACCTTTTTAGCTAAAAAATAAAATCACACTTCAAACATGAGTAAAAAGATAGGTACAAGCATTAGCAGGTACAGTTCCACAGCCTAACCTACACGGGAAATTGAATCTCAGGATCTTAATAGTACATTCATCCTTAAAATGCACTAATTAATAAATATTTATTATTATTCTCAGCTGCAATATTTGAGATCTTGCTCCCTCTAGTGGTTGATTTTGATGTTTATTACCTTTCCCTGCTGTCTTCACACAACTGTCACTGTGGGATGTAGAGCGTAAAAATAAGCTGAAGAACTCACTGAAAGAAGTGTTTTGTGGGTGTGCAACGCCCACAAATCTGCGTAAACTCAGATTTCTGAGTTTACTTAGAAATGTTTATAAACATAAGTAAACATTATTGTTCTAACCAGTTGTAAAGTAACATACAAATTCAGATCAACTTTCTACTGTTCCAGTGTGGTATATATTTTTTAGCACAAACACATTTAGGAAAAGCAATGGTCACAGCATCTCTTCCCATTTCTGAAAGCTTCTAGATAGATATGCACTATTAATTGGAAGTTACATATATTGTGCAGTTATTCACTTGAAACATAGGAATTCATTTCAGGCAGCACTATTTTTAATCCAACATTTTGCTACCTGTAGTGGAAGGAGCCACTTATGCTCTATCAACAAGGCTACCCATTTGTTCTTGTCCAAAAAATTAGCTTTGGAGCTAATTTAGCAAGCAAGCAAACTAGCTGCTTAAGTATGAAAGAGCTATTTCCAACTGTTATCACTAGATTTACATCTATCTTCACAGATAGAGAATGCGTTACTACAGTTCAAAGAGCTACTTTTTGTGGTGAGCAGGTCCAGCAAAGAAAGGAAAACAGAAGACATCAGATAAAATACCACCTTTCTGCAGGTACCGTCGCATTTACATTTTGACTTCATTATCACAACTGCCAGAGGAAAAAATAAAAATGCTGTGTTACAGCCAATACTAAAACATCCTGCTTTGCTTTTAGAGTCTTGCTTGCTAGCACCCAGCAGCATCCTGAAAGGGTCACACTCTATCTTCAAATCAGTTGGTAACCATTTTTGTGGCTGTGGTACCACGAGTATAAATCTGTATGCTAATGTATTCTCTGCTCAGGAGTGGTAATGATGTTTTAGTGTCTTAAGGCATTCACATAAAGAAGTCATAGATTTAAGACATGTAATTCATTGCACTAGCTTAGCTCACTTCACACATTTATATCCTCTCCTCACACATCTTGCCATATTTTACCACACATCCTGTGAAATCAACATCAATACCCTATGTTTAAAGGTGAAATTCTTAATTCCTTAACAAGATGTGAATACAGTCATTTTTCTAAAGCAGTAAGTATTCATCCATTACCATACATTCTACATTAAAGTCTCAGTCAACTAAGCCACATTTTGAGAAAAAAATCTTAATTCAATTGTAGAAAAGATCCATTTTTAATTTTTTTTTTAAACTTAAAAATTATGTTATCAGAAAGCTTTTAAAGTTTAAAAACGAGTAATTCCAGTAAACAAACATTCCAATGCAATCTTTCTCAATCTTTCAAACATGTAATATTAATGTCAGGTTTTACCTTTTAAAATCAAAAAAAATATATTGTTTAAGAACAAAGTTTCAAAGGTATCAACTTTGAAAAAAAAAAAAAAAAAAAAAAGAACTGTTAAATTGTAAAATTTTTTGTATCTTTTTTGTTTTCATAACTTCTAACAACACACAAATTAAAACCCAATGTTTTCAGAGGGAAGAATGGTTTAAAAAATGGAGCATCCTGCTATGTCACTGCAGCACCAGAGCTTGGAGATCCCAAACAACACACTCCTGTAAGGTGAATGCTGCTCCTTATTCAGAGCCATTTTTGTGTGCTCAGCTCCACCGCTGGCCAACCCCACTGCCCTGCTCTGCTTCTAACAACAGACTTAAGGAACTCTGTATGTAAAAGTCAGATGAACTAGGGAAAGAAATCCAGCACAGTTCACATTTGATAGCATTCAACCCTGATGTGTTTGGAACAGTTGCTGTCACGAGCTGTAACTTCTCTCATTTTTAAAATATCTTTTGGGGGTGGGGTTAATGGCAGTCAGCACTGTGAAGCATTCATGCCTGTCAACTGAAGCCTAAGTAGTCTGAAGCCAGTGATACTGAAATTGAAAGCAGCTATTCAGTACAAATGCTGTCTTTAGTGAGACAAAACTTCATCAGGTTTGATACTTACACACTGAATGCCCTGAACTAATTAGACAATCAGCACAAGATAGATGATCAATTACAGGTCCCTGTCAGAGCAAAGAAATTAAGCATGACTGGCTATTCTGCCTATTTCAGGTGTTTCAGACAGACCAGTTATTTCCAAATCCTGATTTAAATCAAAGTGAATAAAAATAAGGTGCTAAGAATTCAGAGCTTTGTAGTATGGCAACACAAAGCAGTTGCACTTCTGAAGCTTATCCCCACACTCCTATGGCTTCCTGCTACAGATGATGTACATGATGGATCTGCTGTCACTAGAATGGTTGCGAGATGGAGCGCCGCATGCAGTGCAAGCCAACAAAATGGAAATCCGGTATTCAGAAAGTTAAAAGGGTAAATGTTGTGCTTAGTGGACTGCCTATACACACCACTCTAGGTATTACAGTGCTGTGTGCGCACTGCTTGGAAGTTGATAATGTCTTCACATCTTTTTGCTCTTACTCAATGGGCTAAGTAACAAATAGTAATTACATTTCAGCACACACTCCACAGTTTAAATCTAAATAGAACAAAATAGTTCAGTTATAAGGGACATACAAAGATCACCTACTCCAACTGTCTGGTCACATCAGGGCTAACAAAAAGCTAATACGGATTACTGAGGACACTGACCAAACCACTTGAACACAGACACAGAGGGCATCAACCACCTCTCTAGGAAACCTGTTTCAGTGCCTGACCACCCTTCACATCAGAAGTGTTTCCTGATTCCCAGCCTGATCCACCCCTGCTGATTCCCATGCTGCCATTCCCACTCTGCCATCAGTTCCCAGCAGCAGAACACCTCTCTCTGTCTCCCCTCCTCAGGGAGCTGCAGGGAGCACTGAGGTCATCTCTTGGTCCCTGCTTCTCTGGGCTGGGCAATCCTAGTCCCTTCAGCCCCATATCAGCTGTCTTCCTGCCTTGCCGCACCAGCTGTGCTGTCCTCCTCCAGACACTTTCAAGGACTTTAACATCCTTTCCACATTGTGGATACCAAAGCTGCACACATTGTTCAAGGTGAGGTCACACCAAGGCTAAACACAGTGGGAGAATCATCTGTTTTGAGCAAGTGGCTGTGCTGTGCTAATGCAATGTGCTAATGCAAACCCCAAGATATGGTTTGCCCCTGGGCTCCAGGGCACACTACTGGCTTGTGCTGAGCTGCAGGCACAAGCACCCTTTATGTTAGCAGGGGTGCTGAGCTACTCCCCGGCCACTCATTTCCCATTTGTGCCTGTATCCAGCATTGCTCCACCTCAGGTGCAGCACTCCACATTTTCCTTTTTTTGTTGCTGATTGTCTAGTGCTCTCACCTATCCAGATCCCTCTACAAGGTCTCTCATTCTTCCAAGGAGTCAAAAGCATCACCTCATTTAGTGTCTTCAGCTTGCTGAGGGCGCACTGCAGCTGCAGACCAGGACAAGCCCTAGAACTGAGCCTGGGGAACACCAGAGGTGACCTGCTGCCAGTCAGATGATGCCCAGCTACAACAGCCCTGTAAGCTCTACCACTGAATACCCACACAATCCTGACTACATCCAAATGAGAAATACTCAGACCTTTCCCAGCTCCCTGACTCAAAGAATCTGACCAGCTGAAATGATTGCTGGCATATCTCAATAGCTTGTACTCTGTGTTGTTTTCTAAGCTAACTAACTAGCTTGTTTCCCAGATGGTGCAGCAGCTGGATAAATCCAATTGCATTAGCAGGACTACTGCTGACAGAAAAAGAGCATCACAAAAAAAGTAGGTAGAATTAACTATATGTAAAAGAAGGCACAGCATACGAACCAAGCACCTAGAACAACAACAGAGGATAACGTGATTTTAGTTATTTATGCCTGTCAAAGTGTGAGAGAAAACCCACAAGTGAAGGACAAAATACAAAAACAATCCTATGGCTAAGGTGCCTCAGGATCTAAGATCCAGTGTTATGTAGTCATTTAATATCTGTGTTTCAGTTCTCCATCTGCAAAGCAGAGATAATAATGCCTTCTTCATGTGGCTTCTCCATATTGCAGCGAAGACATTTCCAGAAATATGTGCATGAAATGTACAGGTATTGAAAAAAAGGAGAGCACTGGAGTAGACAACAGCAGGGAGGCGGGCTCACCACAGCGCACACTGAGAGCTACTGAATTATTTCTACATCTCCCTCTTACAAGCAAAGACAGTACAAACATTAGCTGAATGGAACTCAGGTAAGTTAAGAAACAGCCTTAAATATCTGTTCTCTGCATATCAGCAAGAATTAAAAGTAGACATGGCAAATCACAAACTTTGCACCTTCTTGGTGCAAAGACAGGCATATTTTACACATTTTATCTTAGCTCTTGAGGATTGAGAGGGCACATCAACGCTGTGTAACACACAAAATGTAGTCAGCAGCTCGATCACTACCAACACCCTGTCAAAAACATGTAAAACAAGGACTGCAGAATCAGCACAATCTGTGCTAGCTTTTTATACTTCCAGCATCCCGGAAAATTCTATCATTCATAGTGGGAGTGAGGGAATTAACTCCTCAGCATTCAAATAACAGTTCAAATCACTAACAGTCATGTTTTTACTGAAAGCAGACAATCTGATTATTCCATCCATGCAACTGCAGAGAGTGTTTATGGGAAAATCAATATCCCGATACAAAAGAAACTTAAAACATTTATCACTGCAAATATACATTCCTCATATGCTATCAATGAGAAAAGAAAAAAAAAAGGCCAAACTCAAAGGTAACATATCATAGCTTAAGGTTCAGGCAGCCCCTCTTCTGACTGTCTCCAGACATGCTTGGACATGAATTACCATTAATTTAAATGAGCTTGAACCTCATACATAAAACTATGTTGCTCTTAAACAAGTATACACTTCCCGCTCTATATTTGATTATTTACAGCAAGAGGAATGGAGGACTGGTCAAAAACAAATAAATTCTGCAACAACAAATAAATAATTCTGCAAAAACAAATAAATTCTAAAGGAAGAAGTCATGCTTAATCTCAATGAAGGAATTATCCCAACATATTCCACTCTATCTTCACAAGCACCATTAGCCACATGACTAACTTTAGTCAAAAATTCTGCCATCTGCCACAACAACTAATACCATATTTATCCCCAGCTCAACAAATGCATACCGCGTTCTCCATTCTGCTTTTCTTCAACACCATTGTTCATGCAATTGTACATATGTACAAAGAAGAACTTCACCAGTGGCAGACAAAGCTCTGAGAGCCTGGTAAAGATGACACAGCACAGAGGTCAAGGAGGAACAGCAAACCTGAATGCTTACTGAAAGAGGCTGGCTCTCTATGCCAGCACCTTAACATCCCCTCATCTCAGGCACTACAGCAATTTTTACAGACACTTCCAGGTTTAATCAGCCTGGAAAGTCACAGAGCATTCACCACCTTCCCAAACCCAACCACACACTTTACCATTTATGTCCCAGCAGAAATACAGCAGTCTTAAACCATGAACTCCTAAAATATGACAAAACCGTTGCTGCAGTACTTTGGAATCCCACAGACATTTTTCAGTTGAGTGAAAATTTTAGGCCCAGTTTTGGTCACTGCTCACTTCTCTGTCAAATTGCAAATTTGTGTCCCCGGCCAAGAAACATGTTATTCCTTCTCCAAGACGCCCTGATGGAGCAATCCCTCTCACAACCCTTCAAGGTATGCACGTTGCAGCTGTAAACCACACTATTCCTACATAACTCTGAGGTGCTAAACTCCCATCAGCTTTGCCCTGTTAAAGTATCACTGTGCTAGAACTTAAAACTGCAAACCACCTAATCTCTTACAGCCCAAGGGTTACTTTGCCAGTCTCTCTTAGCAGCACACCCCGAAGAACAGAAAAAGCAGGTTCTATTGCTGCATGCTTTTTCTCTACAGCAGCAGGCTTCTCACTGCTAGAAAAGAACTCTGCAAGCCTAGCTCATATCCTCCCACAGTCTCTAAAGCTAATAGACAGTCTGCTTCAGAGTACACTGTGGGTATAAGCACCTGACTGCTGCGGCATAAGCCCAGAAACTCACACTGATCGAAGGCAGACATCACAACATACACCCATTATAACACTGTATGACGTTAATACTGACAATGTTGTCACACAAACAGAACAGTTACCACATTAATGACAAACATAGAGCTGTGTGAAAGCTAGATTTAGGAGACAGACACATTCAAGCTGGTGTCAGTCCAACACTATGCAGCTCAACACCATCTACTTCCCAACACTATGCTTGAGCCCAGAATCAGCTCCCAAAAGCCTCTAAAAAACCAGTGTCCCAGCAACAGATGGAATCGCATCCTTAGAGTGCTCAGGCTCTGGAACCATGCTGCAATTTTACTAGAGGCCAGCTACAACTCCTCTAAGCAGAGAACAAGAGTCTCCAGGAGGGCTCACCAGCTTGTGCCCAGTCATTCCATGACTGTCCTTCCACTCTATCACAGAGAGGAACTGCTCCCTTGTTTAAAGCCAAATAACTACAGATCAGGAGCATAGGAAATCTCTGCCCGAACCACCAATACCTTGTAGATCAAGATGACAAACCTGCTAAAACTGGCACCAGAGAAAGGGCTGTTGAGTCCAGAATACAGCACATTAGTGATCTTCTTCAGTTTTCTGCCAGGCACTATCTCTATGAACCTATATATTTACTTCCCTTTTGAAATGGTAACAAAAACAAAGGGAGCAACGAGATACCTGAAGAACAAATGGACTTAGAGTGTTTGTACTTAACAGGAGTATTGCCTGGGTTATTTTTTATTTTTTTCCAGTATTCTATAAATCTATTATGCTTCTTGCATTCCTGTATTCCAAAATGTTCTGTTCATTTGTGAAGTCTGACTAGAATTCACATTTGTGAAACCATCACTTCAACAGTATTCAAGAATAAACTAATACCAAAGAAAAACACTTTCCCTAAGGGATCATCAATATTTACTGCAAAGTAATTTGGCTCACAAAGTAGTGAAAACAAGTCGTGTTGTGTAAGGGCAGAAAAAGAAAGCCTACCAAAAAGCATACTTCAGGGATAGCAGTCTTTCTGAAACGCCTCCTTCTGCATTACTACAGTTATAGCCTTGAGTCTGAAAGCATTTCTTAAGCTTCAAGGCAGAGAAGCAACTCCTTGCAGCTCATAGAACTGTGGTCTGCTGGAATTGTGTAATACAGAAGGCTGATGCCTGCAGTGTTGGTTTCAGTTCTGTGACTATTTTTATCAAGGTGCGATAAAATGATGCAGATGCTACACAATGCTGCAGTGTTGGCACAGAGCATGGACAAGAATTTCCAACTCAAGAATGTAGCCGAAGGATTGTTTCTCTGGCAACTTGTACAAGAATTAGTTGAAATAAATCACTGTGCTGCAGGGAGTCTGCAAGATTTCTGAAATGGTGTAACAGAAGTGGAAATATCTAAAGAAATACCTCTCCTGGAAGAAGCAAACTACTGATACACCTACCAGTTCAAACTTAAAAAGCAAAAAAAAAAAAAAAAAGAAAAAAAAGGGATAACAAGCAGGATTACTTAGTATTTTTCTCCATATTTCCCAGAACAGGAAATATAAGCAACAGCCTCACTTTGGACAATAAAAAGACCTTGAATTAAGGATCAAATCCTTTCCCATTACCTCAGATGAAACCAAGATGAAATCATACTATACAAGTCTGACTATGCATAGGTTGAGGCAACTGATCATCACAATCATTAATATAATATATATGTCACACTCCAATAGGCAAAGCCACAAGGTTAACCAGTTAACAAGGTTAACACACTCCACAGTGACTAATGACTGTAACTTGACAAGCTGTTTTCCACCAGTCCTGGTCAACTGGGAGGTCCCAGATGACTGTAGACATGTCAACATGATATCATTTGTAAGCAGGATGGGAAGGAGGATCCAGGATCCACAGGCCTGTCAGCCTGTCCTTTATATACTGGGGAAGGTTATGGAGAAGATGATCTTGAGTATGATCATAAAGCACATGCTGGGATAACCACGTGATCAGGCTATTCAGCACAGATTCATCAAAGGCAAGAACAACCTCAACAACCTGACGACCTTCTATAACCAGGTGATCCACCTCGTGGATGAGGGAAAGGCTGTGGATGCAGTCTACCTAAACTTTCCAAAGCCTTTCACCAGGTAATGACTGAGTCCAGAGAGTGGTGATGAACGGAATTAAATCCATCTGGCTACCAGTCTCTAGTGGTGTTTCCCAGAGGTAAGTACTGGGGCCATCCCTGTTTAAAATCTTCACTGATGATGTGTATGAGAGGACTGAGCACACGCTCAGTAAGTCTGCAGACGACATTAAGCTGGAAATGCTGAAGGGTAGGTAGGCCTTACAGAGGGATCTAGGTAGGATAGATTGGGGTTTGAGAACCATCATCACCAGTATGATGTTCAACAAGATCAAGTGCCAGGCCCTACGCTTTGGTCACAACAATTCTAAGCAGTGCTACAGGCTTAGGGCAGAATGGCTAGAAAACTGTAGGGTAGAAAAGGATCTGAGAGTGCTAGTCAACAAACAGCTGAACATGAGCCAGTGAGTGAGTCCAGCTGGCCAAGAAGGCCACTCCTTCTGATACAAACCAGGATCCTGTTGTAATCAGGACTAGCGAAGTGGCTGTCCCTTCTGTTCTCAGCCCTGGTAAGACTGCACCTTGAGTATTGTACGCACCAAGGCCACAGCGCACATCCAAAAAATGGTAATGAAGCTGTGAAGAGTCTGGAGCACATGTCTTATGAGGAGTGGCTGAGGGAACCGGGATTGTTCGCCCTGGAGGAGGCTCAAGAAAGACCATACTGCTCTCTGTTTGACTAGATCATACCAGAGGTCTTTCGCAACAGTTACGATTCCAGCAGGTAACTTGCATGTACTTGAAAACTTGTCATATGACTGTTAGGAAGACACATTTCCAAGCGTATTTCAAGACCTTCTGCTATACAATGTAGATTTGTTATCCAAATTTTAATAATCTTGAGATCTTGGAGAGATGTTGTAACACGATGGGTTATATAGGATTATACTCACCTAATTTTCCCTCAGTCTCCAGAGTTCAATTCCCCCCTTTCCACCAACTTTTGATTTATGTGCAGCATATAGCATTTTTCGTAAGTACTGCAAACTTTAATGTATTTTTTTAAAACTTGAAAACCTTAAAAACCCCATTTCCTACAAAACACCACTTTCCACTTCTTATTTTTATTTTACTCCTTCAAACAAGACCCAGGGTAAGTGCTCAGTCAGACTAGATCTTTATTACATTGTTTTTAACAGTTAAGAGAAAGCTGAATCTGGCTCAAAGGTAAACAAAATTAATGGCCATAAACACTTTAAGCTTTAAAATTGTGAATTCTTTCATTCTCTGCTTTAGAAAGGAATAAAGTTGCTCAAGACATTTTCATTCAGGTCATTACTATGACTACGCAGTCTTAGAAAATTTTAGAAAGTTTTCTAACAGCATTTAGAATAAAACCTACAAACCTTTTAGTGTCTTCAACTCCAATGCTCTAGTTACAGCACTACTCCATAACAGCTGCAATTTTCAAAGTTGAATTCATAGCATTCTTTTACCTCCTCAAAGTTTTTAGAAAGCCTAAATATTAATTTAAAATTGCAACATTCAACACACAAAATACAACACAAAAGGCCAGAAGATATAATAAAAACGACATTCAACTGCTCTGGGAGAATCTTTATGAGAGTTCAGGGAAAGGAGATTGACAATACGGCATTTAAAATGATTCAGACAAGCTCTCTCCCACGGATGAGAAGTAGCAACTTTCAGACTACCACAGGAAATAACTGTCACAAGAACTTTTCATGTTCTCTTAAGATCTATCTTACAAATGCCAAAGGAAAAAGAAAAAAGGGCAGGGGGGAAAGAAAAGGAAAAGAAAAAAATAAATAAATAAAAATGCTGCAGCAAATTATCTATTCTGTCATTTATTCTTCCAAGACAGTCTGTGCTGTAAAACTTTGGGGTTGAAGATACAGGAAAGGGGACTATTTTTATTTGGTTACATGACTTAGAAAAAAGGTATTCTGAACATCATCATCAAGTAACGCAAACCACAGGTAAAACTGCCATATTCGACATAAGGATTTGAAACATGCATACAAGAACACAGTTTTTTTTCTTTTTTTCTGGGAGCTTTTTAAAATATACTTCACTCCGTATCTTTACGACTGGTAAGTCAGTTGAGCCGTACTCTTATCCTACCCCATAAGCTCCATAACATCACTGAGACAACTAAAGCTTTGCCTCTCTGATTTGAACCAGTGTGAGGCAAGCAAAACCACACTCTTATTAATGCCAGCCCAAAAATCACACTATCAGGAATTACCGTACTGCACCCCTCCAGTTTGACAAAAGAACAGTAAAGGCTGCAAATTCTCTAAGAATCCTTGCAAACCCTAAGTGCCAACTGACAGCTCTCCCTTTGAAGCATCACATGGTTTAATGAGAGCGTGTTGGAAATATCTGAAGTATGTGTGTGTTGCCATTTTAAATAAATGCTCACAGAGTTAAAAGAACAGTGAGGCTTTAACAAGAACTTGGGAGCAGAGAGTCTACCTTGGGAGGCTAGAGCCAACTACTAATTTATTACACCTTGAGGAACTCGTGCTTTGTGTTAGGTGTTCATGAATTCTAATGAGATTATTCTAAGAGATGAAACAGCAGGTTTTTCTCATTTTAGATAAAAATGAATAAATTGGGCAAGAGTTGGAGCCAAGTGATTCCTTACCTCATACACATCAGACCTTCTCATGAACTTGCTGTTTTAGACTAATAAATCAACAACTGCATCTTTCAGCATAACCTCAAGGTCAATCTACTTTGTACTGTTCTCTGGAACTAAAGGAGGAAATGAATTCTAAAGAAAAATGTTTGCTTGAGCTTCCTTAGATATGGCAGCTATCATACTAGGAGGGAAAGGAGTCATCATATGGTATATATCATTCTTTTAAATTCATAAAATAGATTACTCTATGACAAGAAATCTGAATTACATCACTAACTCTTCTACAAAATCATGCTTCACCTTCAGCTGAGCCATGAACGATGCTGGCTGTGGTTCTGGGAAAGCATGGTTAAGAAAGGGGAAAACATTGTGTGGGAGGAAGCTGGGAGAGAAAAGTAAGAAAACGTGAAGTAGCCCTGCAGGCACCACAGTCAGTGCAGGAGGTGCTCCAGGCATGGAGCAGCAGCTCCCTGCAGCCCACAGAGGCCCACGGAGGAGCAGGCCGCCCCCCTGCAGCCCACAGGCACCACGCGGAGCAAATCTCCCGTGCAGCCACGGAGGAGCCCACGGTGCAGCAGTGGCTGAGGCCCGGAGGAGGCACAGCCCACGGATACCCCGCAGGAGCAGCCCGTGGGGAGCAGCCTGCGGTGGGGCGGGAGGGCTGGGGCAGCTGCCGCCCGTGGGACAGTGCCAGAGCAGCTCCTGAGGGGGGCCCTGTGGGACGGAGCCGTGTGGAGCTGTGCCTGCAGAGCTGCTGCCCGTGGGGACCTGTGCTGGAGCACTCCAGAAGAATCTCTCAGCAGCTGTAGTTAGCTGTTTACATAATTTTCACCTTCTCCCTTTCCTTGCAAATATGCTTTTGCTGCTTGTATTAGTTCGTGCTAAAACGGTAATATACTACTTTTCTCCCCTGCAAAAGTTGAAAATGTTAGCTGTATGAATTAATGGGAAATTTATGCTTCACCCTCATCCTCTTCAAAGCTCTGCTATTACAGGTACATTCACAAGATGCTACTGTTTATTTTAAAAATCGTTCATCATCTGAGTGGCCAAAGATTCCCTTCATACAGCTACTCTATGAGACAACTGCTGTAAGCAGAACTTGAACAAAACTTTCCTTTGACTTGCGCAGGTCCTTGGACATGACAGAGACGAGACAGAATGTTAGACAGATACAATGCCATAGGAAAATCCTATATATTTACTCTAGGAAGGCTCCCATAATGCTAATACTTCTGAACAAAAGCAAAAGTAGTAAAACCAAAATAATTCCTCTCCTCCCACTTACTAGAGTACTCTGAGCCAAAGGAACAGGAAATGCTAATTACTTACATGCTTTAAAAAACATATTTTTCTCTGTTAACATAAGTCAGTCCTGAACAGTAAATAATTACTATTTGCTGTTCTGAACATGGTAAGTCCTCTGCAGCTATAGTATAATGATTCAGAATCATAGTACTTCTCTTTAATTTCCATTCCAGGGTAAATTCAAGTATTCTTAAGGGATTTCTAAAAGCAAAAAATAAGAATAAAAATAAAATACAATAGTAAGAATTTTGATCTTTTTTTCAGGAAAATATGTGGCTTAGGTATTACACTGAACTCTAGCATTAAATTCCATTCCATTTCATCAAAAAGAATCTAAGAAGTCTGCTCTCTGTACCATCATCCATCACAGGAATGGAAAGCTCAAAGTTGATGTAGTTACTAACCTCTGCCACCCAGCATGGGGAAACCGTAGCACTGAGGGTCCAGTCTCATTGGTTCATTCTAAAATCATTAAGCCTGCAAGGGCTGTGTCCACACCACAGTCTGCACGGAAGGATGTCCACAGGGCCAGAGATACAATTCAGCAGTTTAAACAAATTAAAAACTTTTTAATGCAGCTTTTTGCATCCATAACATTGCCGTTCTGAAAAAGAACCCTTCCATGAGCATCGTTGTCCCTCCTCCAACCTTCCCTACTCCCATCCCCTTCCCTCAAAATCCAGCTGCACAGAAACTGAAGACTAATACAGAAATGTTGGTTTTTAACAGCTTTTCCCTACCATCAAGATAAACTCCACAGAACACATTGGCTATGCTGATAATTCACCACAAAGTGTTTCCATTTTTCCACTGAGAAGAAAACATATGGTTAAATCATATTGAAAAATGCAAAAAAGGAAGATTTTAATTCCATCTCTTCCCTTAAAGAATAGTATATATATATATAGTTATTTTAAAAAATCATAGTATTTCTACAGAGAGACAGAGCAAAGTGCAAAATTATTGCTTAATTTTTCACTGCCAAATTATACCACAATGCACGAATTTCAAGAATAAGCTCCTTTTTAAAGCATTCTGAAGGAGAATGACCCATAGAAACATTGTCTCTGCCATGCAACATTGAAGAGGCTATACTGTGTAGATACAGATCTATTTTATTGTATAATTCCGTGAAGTTGTAGTCCTTCATCATCACAGTATCAAACAAAATTTCTAATTATCACAAATATTAAGTATTTTGTTTTGCTCTTGTTTTTTAAACCAGAAAGCACCGAAAACTCATTTTAAAAACTACATTCCCTATAGGGCAGAATCCCACTAACTTATGCTCTTGAGTATGAGACTTGGCTTGCAAGTTTATTTTGCATATTAGAAAGAAAAAAAACAGGAAAGAAAAAAAAAGCTTTTCTGTATCAGAAACACCCTTCAACTACCATCTATTGTGATTTATTTTACCATAATAGTATGAGGCACACAGTACTTTTTCAATTATTTTCTGATGTTGTTAAAGTAAATACCAACAAGTAAAAAACAAACAAACAAACAAACAAACAGTTTCTTTTGTATGAACTGAGAAGTAGAACAAAGAAAATGAGAAAGATACTGCATGCGGCTGCATAGGGCATATCTAAGATGTTATTGTACTAGAAATAAGGCTTAAAATTATCCCAGTCCTGAAGAAGGGACAGCACTACAGGCCTACTACAGAACGGATTATTTTCTTCTAAAATGACATACCTCTTGGATACCCAACTCTTCTGTCACCTGGCATCACAGATCATACTGCTGCCTCTCAGGTACGCATGACACAATAATGTGCTTCACTGATCACATCCACTTCTGAATACACCTTCTAAACTTTTGACACGACAGAACACAGTTTGCAGTATCACCACAGGAAGCAAACCATGAAACTTCAACAGTGGATACATTCCTGATCCAAAGTCAGAGCAACTCACAATTATGAATTTGCAACTCAAAACTCCTTACAATGTTTCAAAATACGGCACTTTTTTTTATTTAAAAATAATAACTTCAGAATAACAGCTTATTAAGTACAACATTTTTCTGATTGTACAGACATACTTGATTTTCTGCAGTTTTCCCCCTGAAATACATTTTGATTGTCAAGTTCTGGATGCAGAAGAAAACATCAACAATGGAAGTTTACTTGCTTACCTCCAAAAATGAAAAGCGAACAGAGGGCTGCATGGACTGCAAGGGCTTGTTGGGGTTGGGCTCAGGCTCCTTGGGGTGAGACTGAAAGTTAAAATAATGTCATCTCTAGTGAACAGAAGGTTTAGCAAGAGTTGCATGTTTTAGTGCAGGAGTTACAAAAGGAGTTCCAGTTAGAACTGAAACATTACTATCCTTCTGAATGAAGTGAGTGACAATAGCCACATAGTTTTTGACTTGAGATGAAACTGATTTAAATAAAAACAAACATGAAATCTGTTGCTGGTGAATAAGCTTGACTATGTGAGGCTCTCTCCAATACTTGTTTGCGTACACAGAAGTTGTGTACTGTGGCATTGTTTCAAACTTCAGAGCAGAATAAATAACTGAGACAGGATGGTGGGTTTTTTGTTTTTAATATTAGGAATTTTCTATGTTTCGATATGCAAATAAGATATGTTGGAAATTAAAAATGATTATGAGCTTTTGTCAGCAAGAAGAATTCTTAGGAAAAAAAAAAAATTCAATTTGAAAGCCTAAAATCAGGGACCTACTCAAAACTAGAAGTGATCTACAAGCAATTTCCATCGATATCACTGTGAGATGTCTTCTGCATGCATCAAGCTTTTTACTTACATAATCAAGTACGAATACAAGCAACTAATGTCTCCAAAAGCACACTTGAGCTCTTGGCTCTGAAGGCACCTTCAAGAAGTTGCCTCAAGTGCAGCTCCATTGTGAAGTCTCTCAATAAAAGTACGACACTGAAAGATTTCAGAGATGCGCCTTTACGATACTCTAGTGCAGTCACGTGCACGTGTCCCTACAACACTTGCAGTACAGCTTTTTTTTTTAAATGTTCGATTACACTCTTCCTGTTGTGATCAGCTGAAATTATCTAAACTACATGTGGCACCACTGGTTCAAGCTAAGCAAAAGTAGATGCTGATGTGTAGCTTTTTCCAGATGACCTTCACAAAGACCTGTCCTGATGCATAACAGACCCCTGCAGCCAGCCAGCACTGGTGTCCTGACCTGCCCTCAGGGAGCCAGAGACAGCCAGAAAGCTGCAATCATCTCCATCCCTAGTTTTCAGCTGCATGACAACGCCACATTTTGTAACATTCTCACTAAAACCTGGCAAGGTGGAGATCTGATTGAAAAAAAATCAGCAGAAACAGTACTATTGCTTCTGATGTAGAGCACTAGGAGGGCGTGAGTATTGCCAACACTAGCAATGGGCTGGAAAACTGCTGTGCAACAGTGTCTGTGCCCAGTATGTTCTGGAGGTGTTCAGCAAGGGCAAAAGTGGATGATGTGGATGACAAGGATCAGGAATAGGAAGAGAGCACTGAAGGAAATCCAGGCAGAAGAAGGAAAGAAGCAGTGCTGCTGCCCAAAAGGCACAGGTCAGCAGCAGGAAGAGAGGATGGAGACCACTACGCAGTGAAGATCAGGGGCAAGGAACCAGCCAAAGCCAGAGCAGTGGAAAGGAAAGAAATAATGGCGCTGGCACTGAGTAAGAAGAATATGGTAACTCAGATCAGAATGAGATGAAGTCAGTAACTTCCCCTTTTGTGGGAACAAACCTTGGGGACACCCAGTGTCAGAACATGTTCCCCTCACTCTAGTGGCTGGCATACACACAGCAGGTAGAAATGCTGCACCTGCTAGTAGTTACTCCATCGTTACTCTTCATGTTCGTTTCTGAAACACAAGAGTCTCAGCCATGGAGGGCATTCAATATCAGAAACTGTGCATCTATAAATTCCCACCAAGTGTTGACAGCACAGTGTCAATACAGTTCTACAGAGCTTGCTTTTCAGCTTTGCTTTTTTTTAAGACCTAAAAATCGCAGGCAGAAACGTGTTAAAACAAATTATCATAGTGCATATGCACAAGGATGACAGGCAGCATTAATTCCTACATTTACTAAATTAGGAATGTTTCATTCTGGATCCTTAATATTCTTTGAAAGAAGCTTTCTGCAAGTAATGAATAGAAAGCAGACAGACTGTACAGATTTCTCAGGGATAAAACATAACTCCAGTCCCAACATTTAAACCTGATTGAAAGAAAATGTAAGAGAATCCAAACGCAAAGACTGTTTAAAAGAAATGGTTGTAGAGTTTCTTTGTTTGCATTTTGTTGTTACTTCTTTCTTTCTTTCTTTCTGTCTTTCTGTCTTCCCCTTCCCGTCCCCCAGTATTTGCCTTTTAAGATACTTGAAAATAAAAATTGGGGGGATACAACTTAAAGCTCTGCTGACTCAACTCTAACAAATCAGAAAACGACTTTATGGTAACCACTGACTGACAACAACCAAAATACGGTATTCTCTTTTCTCTACAAACAGTTTAAGTTCAGAAAGTATGAGCATGATGACCTATATAAATGTTATAAAAGTATGAAAAAAAAAAAATTGAACATGTAACTGATTTGTATCTGGACAATGTTTTAACAACAAAAAATAAAAATCAAAAACTGAGCAATGCTGAAACTAAAATACAAATATTTTTATCAGTACTAAAATACTGTAGAAATGACACAAAGCAAGCGTGATTTTGTCAGGGTACCATGAAAATAGGAAACAGTAAATGACTGCCCTGCATTACAAAAACACACACACACACACACACACGTAAAGAACCAGTAACATCAATCACTTTTCATCTTTTGCAGTTAGTGATGTTATTCACATAAAATGATTATATAATTCAATGAAGACTGATTTAAAAATATTTAAAAACTTCCACATCACCGAAGGAGCACCATTATCAATTATTCATGGCAACCATTTTAATGAGCTCCCTGGTAAGAACCCTCCTTTAAAACTCACGAGAAATTAACAACTCTTTTTTTTCCAAACAATTATCTAGAGCTCAGTGTGCTCACAGCTAACACACACTGCGCTGAGGAAAAGACACCACGCTGAAAAGCAGATTCCTCCCTGACATTTCACAAGCCCCGTTCTGGGGGAACCCAGTGTAACATCTACACTTGTTCCTGGAATAAAGTGCTCTGTCACCTTCATGTGATTATCAGAATAAATTATTTGCTAGACTGCACACTCACCTACTGCCTTTTCTTTAAAACGTGGCCGATGTCAAATATATATATATTAGGTTATATATAACCTTTCAGAGCTAAGTAACTTTACTGCAGGCATTTGCAGCACTCAGGTTTTTTCTCCAGCACAAATGGGGAAGTCCCAGGGAACACTAAAGGATCTGACATAACCATGTCTATTTACCTAGCTAAAATTAGCAAGTTCCCATGGTGTCTGCAACATGCATACATACATGCCTGACGTGTATTTAACAAGAACGTAGGTATGCATGTATAGAAATTAATATTTAGTTTTGACTGACAAACCTTGGGTAGATATATGCTGGCATTCAAGAATAAAGACTGTTGTTACTATCACATACGCTAAAATTTACATATTTCCATGTGCCTATTGTATAAATAGCTGAAAACACACAAATTAGTTAATCAGTTTTAAGCAGGCACCAAGTAAACATGCTGCTAAATTAGGTAAACATGCTTACTGCAGAGGAATCTCCAGTATGCAAATACCATTCATTAATGTAGTTACGTATGTAAAATCCGGGCTGCTGCTGCTGGATTCTCACAAACGGTTTTTCTGTAATGCTTTAATCTCTCGCAGTGCTCTCTGTTATGCAGCAGAGATAGAGGCCTCTCTAAAAGGCAGCACCAGGATAAACAAACAGTAACAGAGAGCAGGAGAGAAAGGCAGACACCATGGCCTACAGAAGGATGCTCTCTGCGAGCTGACAGGATGCTCCACGCAGGAGATTCAGTAACTTTAAATACGCAGAAATGCTTTCTTTCCCAATGCACTGCAGTGCCCCAGCTCCCGGCTCACACATCTGCTTCAACCAACTGCAATGCATTTAAAACATATTCCCTCAACCCAGAACTGCAGTGCTGTGAGACTGCCAGCACAACGCACGCTAAACAGCTCCTGTGTGCACCAAAGCCAGCTATCATGCAGAAACCATTAAAATATTAAAGACAGACAATACTTACTCCAAGGTCAGCCCTGGAATCTGTAGTCTCTCCCGCTGGGCTTTCATTGCTCTGATGCGCTACCAGGCTCTATTGTACCCACGCCACGCGTTCCCCGGCAGCATCCCGGCGATGAGAGAGCCAAAATGAGCCACTACGAAGGAACGGACTAAAGGACCTCCCGGAGGCGGGGGAGCACCGCAACTTCGGTCCTTCCGCCCCGCGCCGTCACGACGCGCCGCCCGCGGCCTCGCTCAGGTTGGCAGCCGCACGCACCGCGCTCAGCTGTCAGCGCAGGACCTGCCCGACAAGCGGCTCAGCGGCCCTCCGCAAAGGCAGCCCCCCGCCGGCACCGCTCTGCCCCTCCGACGAAGGAGAAGTCCCCCTCGCCGCGCCAAGCGGCAGAGCAAAAACACCCTGCGTGTTACAGACAGTTTCTCTCCGCAAATGTCAAACATTAGCCACCCCCTCTGATCCTACCGAATAGGATTTAGCCATCTTGTTTAAGTCACATTATCCCCTTCCTCGGTAAACAGACAGGCAGTTCCCGCCTTTCATTCCCCCGCATGAAAAATGTGCTTTTTTCCTTTAACATGGGAAACTGTGACTGAGTGCCTGAAGGAACAAATACCTTACTGTCACGGTGGGGGCTAAGACAAAGGGAAAAGTTGAAATGCTCTTCTACCATGGCTGTACTTGGATTTTAAAGACAAATAACCTACCATCTTTATTAAAGAGTGAGAGCAGCCCAGGAAATTGCAGAAAAGCATTACCAATTTCAGGTCTTTTGTTTTGTTTGTTCACTTTAAATAAAGGTATCCCAAGCTAAAAGCAAAGCAGTGCACGACATTGTACTAAAGGCAGTGCTATTGTACGGGCTGCTGACTTACATCTTTTTCTTTCTTAGACATTTTCTCTCAGGCTATCCTACCATAAATACTGTGAATTGTTCCACAAGGACTCCACAGAACACCAAGAAAAGCATGGGACCGTGCAAGTACTCATTTTCAGTAATTTAAGAGCCAGAAGCTTTTACCTGATCCATATAGTTTTCCCACACAGCTTTAGTTCGTACTTCTCACACAATACAATATTCCCAGGGCTTTTCTTCTTCCATCTTTGAGAGCCCTGTCCCTGCTCTGTGCACAGATGTACTTTGCAGACTATTCACAAGGCAGGACCAAGTAAAGCTGTTGCTTTTGGGGTCGCTGGCTCATTAATTAGAATAAAATCAGCTAACTCCTAAGAACCGTAGTTTTCAGAAACTGGCAATGTCTTCTAGCTATGGGAACTGATGAACTGGATTACTCTTTCAAGTGCACAAGCGAAAATCACTGCACTCCTTCTTTCTCTTCATATTTCCATTAGGAAACACTTTAAGCATTACCCTGAGCATTCATTTACAGGACACTGAAATCAAAACTGAACATCTGAATTTCTAAAACATTTGGATTCTGATACACCAAACTCAGGCCCCTTGCAAGCATTGCTAGGCCAAGCATCCTACAATTGATCTTTCTAGAGAAGTTCTAAATTCCCCTACCTCCCAAAAGAAAACAGAATCAACTGAACTTAAGCGATTATCTTGAGACCACAGACAGTGCTGATTCAATTCACAGATTCGAGGGCACAAAGATCTGTTAGGTGTTCAATTCTGACTTTCAGAATATGTTCTTCAAATTCTACTCAGAATGCAGCAAAATGGCCATTTGTTAAAGATATTATCACACCTGATGGAGTAATAAACAGGGACAGAAAATTTGGACAGACAAATTGAAACTGTGCACATGTATAGACATACATATAAATCCTGTATAACATTATAGGCACATACTGCCTTGTAGCTAACTTAAGCCCACACCTGTGCTTGTATATACACACAGACATAATACAAACTACTTAACTTTTCTTGTATAAAGTTGTTTTTCACTGAAAACAATTTAAGCAGGACACTGACAGGACAGGCAGCTCCACCAAATCTGGATGGTAGCAGAATTATTTCCATGTAGAAAACAGCAAAAGGATCAGCTCAGGAAGATGCAGAGCTTCCTTCAAACACACCTGTAAGGCCAGTGTTATTAGTTGGAGAGAGCTGAGACAGGCCCACAGTCTAAGTGGCTCTTTCCTGCTGTTCTTGAAGCACTACCAAGAAGAAAACAGGCAAAAAGAACAGTGGTCACAAAACACTGCTCAAGAATGAAACATTACAATGAGGCAACAGATGCACTTTACCTGCAGGAGGTCAAAACTGCCACCAAACCAGGCAACACAAAAATGAGTTGTAGCAGTGACTGAACATAGCACATGAAACATAAGCAGCTGCATGTAAGAGCTACTTTAAGACCACAATAAATCAAACCCCTTGGTGAGCTAATTCATGCATTTCACATCGTAGTAACGGTAAAGTTACTCTAAGCTGAGACTGAACTGTAGTTTGACTTTGAAAATTATTCTTCTCTGCATTTCATCTTGCACAGACATAAGTTTGGATAATTAGGACTTCCTGAAAAACAGAACAGAACAAATTCTGCCTACAGTTACATTCTTCCTTAGCTTCTTTAATAGTAAGTGGGAACCACGTCACATATTTGCGGGCCATTCAAGCAAGGAGAAACCAAAGAAGGAAGTTGACCTATGCACATGGAGGAACATATTGCTATGAGAAGACGAATACTGAACAGCAGTGCCCAACAACAGGACAAGAGGCAACAGCCACAACTTGGAACACAAGATGAACAGATACCTACAACTTTTTTTTCAAGATGCATGCTGAGAAGTAGTTATAACAATGGGTTCACATGATTCAGTGGCTTCAATCCACTGAGTTCCTCTGTCTTTTTTTTTCATCATGATTCATCAAGGAACTTCTTCAGTTAGCATCAGTTACCAGTAGTAATGCACTGGAACAGGCTGCCCCCAGTGGTTGTGGATTCTCCTTCTCTGGAGATATTCAAGACCCATCTGGATGCTAACCTATGCAGCCTGCTGTAGGGAGCCTGCTTTGGCAGGGAGGTTGGACTCAATGATCTTTACAGATCCCTTCCAACCCCCACAGTTCTATGATTCTGTGAATTAGCAATTTAATTAGATGACGACTAGCCAGTGAAAGTTAAAAGTTGACATCGATTTAATCAAAAAATATCGTCTGGTTCTTAATTTCAGACTACTTAGATATAAAGCATTTCCACCAATATGCAGTTGACAAAGCAAGATGAAGACAAAGAGGGGGCTCATTATATTTTTGTGGTACAATCTTATGCATTTATTTGAAGTAACTAATTTACTCTTAAGAAAATAATACTCACTATACTTGCAAAGGCTACAGTAAAGTCAGTCTCAAAGACACCGATATAAGCTTTTTCTTGATTTTTGTCATTATCCCTGAGACAGGTATTTTAAGGATTATTTTATCCAGTAAAACCAGCTCTTTCAGTGTAATACAGCATTACTTACTATGAAGAATAAATTCTCATTAATACCGCAGAGTCCCTAAGGTAATTTTTAAAAGTCCAACTTCTCATTTATGAGATTTTAAGTTGTAATTTGCAACACCCACAAGCTTAAATGCTTGAATGTCCACGTTAGTGTTCTACTCTACTATGGTTACTGGAAAGAAATGCCATTTTCTCTTGTTAAGAAAGGAGCTATGCTTCACCAAGAGGACAGCTTTACTAACAGCATGATAAAGAGCAGAAACACTAAGTCTGGATACCAGATACAACAGGAGGTTTTGTTACATAAGAGGAGAAAAAATAATTTAAGTGAAAAGTCAACAACTTTTTCAGATCTGTACATTGCATTCTTCTAACACTACCAGGTATCAAGGTATCACACAATCACAGAATCAATACAGTTGGAACAGAACTCTAAGTAATCATCCAGTCCAACCTACCACCAAAACTGCCTACTAATCCATACCCCTAAGTACTACTTCTACCCTACTTCTACCCTTTCCTGAAACACCTCCAGGGTCGGTGACTTCACCAGCTGCCTGGTGCCAATGCACCATTACTCCTTCTGAGAAGAAATTCTTCCTAATATCCAATCTGAACCACCCTTGCCTCAATTTAAGGCCATTTCATCTCATCCTATTGCTTACCTGGGAGAAGAGGCAAACCCTATCTCACCACAATATCCTTTCAGGCAGATGTAGACAGAGATAAGGTCTCCTATGAGCCTCCACCAGGCTAAATAACCCCAGTTCCCTCAGCCATTCCTCCTAAGATTTATGCTCCAGGCCCCCTTACCATGGGAAAGGATAAGTAATGCTTCAGGCAGCAGAGGACGGTGGCAGAACATTATTTCATAAGACTAGTTAGGTAAGTAGGACCTTAGTTTCCTGAGAAACGTACCTAAAAATGTTACTGATAATGGTGTCAAGTATCCTCTGTTGTGTTCATGCTTTTTTACCCAGGTAAAGATATTTTTGCCTACACTGACACAACTACCATAGAGGAATATTTCTCATCTAGAAAGCTTAATCTCAAACAAAAGGTCAAGAACAGAACACAGGGAATTTAGGAATTACGTTCCTTTGCAAATTTAAACCCTAGTGTCCTATCAATACAGTTGGAACAGAACTCTAAGTAATCATCCAGTCCAACCTACCACCAAAATTGCCTACTAATCCATACCCCTAAGATGACAGATGAAATCCATATTCAGACAAATTTAGAAAGTGAAATACAAGAATACAGGCCACAAGTTATGTGCCCTGAGGTTTTCTAGTTCAGTAAATCATCTCCAATATCCAGTTAAAAGCAAACAAAGAGGAAAGCACAGTGAAATGTTTTATTTGACTGAAACACAAGCCTGAACAACTCTTCCACATCACAGGTAAGATTAGTATTCTACACTTTCAAGCTACTTCCCTAGCTGCTACTTATGCATATCCTTTTTTCCTTAAATGATGGTAATACACAGTAAAACCACTAACAATGCAGGTGCCTCTGGTTTTCGTTAGTCTTTAATGTTCAATAGCAATTGAAAAGCTAAAGTAATAAGCAAGTCTGTGCAATGTTTGGTTTTGTGTGCATACTTGGCAAGTACTTTCCAGATGTGCTTAGGAGTTTACAGTTAACTTCAATAAGCAACAACAACAAATAATTTATTTCTGTGATAGTTTGATCAAAGATAATTTCATCTTCATTTGTACCACCTGAACTGCTTAGCACACCATGTTCAGACATTTAGCATATTCTGTTTAGTAACATTCAAGTAGACATAGAACTTCTTCCAGTTCAAATTAGATTACTGTTCTGAACTCATGACCAGAAAACATACGTTGTTTAAAAAAATGTAATAATCATAATCCAGTGAATACAGGACTAAAGAAAAACTGTAAAACCAACATAAAGTGAATTGCATTTTATCCCTTGCACAAATGCTTTTGTCAACATTTTTCAAGTCAAGTTGCTGTTTTCTTATGCATAAAAAGAAAAGCTGAAATTTATTTGTCAGTTATGAAGAATGAGCTGATGTTCATCCTCTAAATGGCCCATACTTCAACAACATCATTGTGAATCCTCCAGAGGTCCTGTCAGACTAATCAGCCCCATTAAAGTGATCTTTAAGTGGAATGCACCCATTTCAAGTTTCACTTATTAGACAGCATTCATCCATGAAAATCAGCTGCGTACACTCATTGACTGTATAATCTAGTCACTGCATGACAGTTACAGAGTTGTAACCGAGGACTGTTACTCAGGAACTATTTCTTCTCAGTTTAATGTTGTACCACAGAACTTGAGAGGATGAGAAAACATCCAGGCATTAGCAGTGTATACACACACAGGTATACATGCAGTATATATGCACACACATACAGCATGCAGATATGTATACGTACACACACACGCAAACACACGGACAGCTCTGAAAGTGATGCCTCCTATGTTTTTGCGTCAGTCCGTGACATCAGAGGTGGATGGTGGTGGTATGGTAGTAGCAGCTAGTCCTTCACACTCCAGTGGTGCAGATTTTTTACCAGTGCAGCATGCAGGCTTGTTTTAATCACTGGCAAAAGTGCATAGCTAATGGCTGTGTTGAAAGTATTTTGCAGCTGAGAACTTACACCATCAAATAATGTTACTGCATTCCTCCTACCTGTTGCAGTTTCCATGGAAACAAATAGGAGGCATTACTTTTGGAGAGACTTCTGTATCTGCAAGTGTCACATTCTGCGGTCACTCTGCATCTCTCACATCAGTCAGAAAAATTACCACTTCAGGATCCACCATTAAATAAACAGCAGGAGCTCATAATGACACCAAAGCAGCAGATTCTGTTCTACTTGTTCTAGTGCTTTCCCTTCCTTTCCTATTACATTCAAAACTTAGGTCTGTGAAAGTCTCTCAGGTGAGCAGTCAAAAACAACTTTAAAATCAGATTCAATATTCAAATCTGAAATACTGCAGAACTACCTACCAATTGGAAAGCAGAGCTGTTACTCAGAGACATTCAGGATTCTCATAGTTGTTTCACTGGCAACACTGAGGTATTAAATAGGTTCTACCAAGAACAATGCAGAAGCACTCTAGTACAATCCTGGTTTCTTGGCGTCAGTGAGAAGCGAAACACAGCACTCAAGCAATGTTTTGCATTGTTTCCAATGTAGTGTGTCCAGATATTTATTAAGACAATCACAGAAGAATTCTGAAAAGCACACCAAACTGTTACTTCTGCTGAAGTCAACAGACTGATCAACTCAATGTACATGGAACACATCTCATGCTTTTGCTAGCTGCTGGACGGGGTAAAGAAATATTTTCCTATCAACGTGTAACTGGCTAGTCTATTCTGGGCACTTTTGTTATTTATGCCTACTTTCTTCAGAAGCATTTGAGATAGGCCTAAGGAAGTAATACCAGATGGTATAAGAAATCCTTTTCCTTAGAATCCTGTCTGGCATGTCTTGCTCATGTGTTTTGGCTCAAAACAATCTCCCATTTTACAATTCAAGGAATTTTTCATCTTGGTCAGATTGCATAAGGAAATGAAGAAGCAATGTCTTACATTTTGTTTTGTTGGTTTTTTTTTCCTGGCAAAGGGAGAGGTTGGTGAGGATGACGGAAGATGCTCACCATACCTGTATCCGCACAGCCAGTTTATGCATCTTTTATCAAATTTTCTCTTCCGGAAAACTCCTAAAGTAGCTAGGGAGATTTAGACAACCTCCTACCACATTCCACATGCTGTAACAATTAAAATTAAATAAATCTTAAGCTGAATTTAGAAAGTAATAAAAATAGCTCAACTAATGAAGTCTCTCGTCAACACATATCAAGCTGACATCAAAACTGTAAAAAGCCTGAAAAACCAAGCTTATTAATAATAATTACGGTCTCAATCTGTACTGTCTTTCAATATGAAAGGAATAATACTTAAAGGAAGAAGCAAAAATAGACCTAGTTCTTGAAGAATTCTGTTTCATAGGATTTAAGCACTTATTTTAGTAAAATACATATATATGTATTCAAAAGCATTATATGCCAGTAACAAGGCTAAAGTCAAGCCTTTTCATTTTTAATGACCATTTGGTTATTGGCAATGTAACGGCATGCAGTAAAGAGAGTCTAAGTAAATCAAGATAACGTGTCCTTTATGTGTCTATTACCCACATCACACAAAGCCAGCTGTTTTTCTCGCTGTTCTTAAAATCAGATAGCAATTTCTCTGTAACCTCAGTTCGCTATTTCACTATCCAGAGGGACAGAAAACACCTCAGCAGTGTCTAAACTGAAGCCACTATGACTTGTTTTACACCTAAAAACATACACAGCACTATTTCCTGCCCAAAACAAATATTCTGCACTCTTAAAAAAGATTCTTTTAACCTCCACCCAGTCTTCTCTTTTCCACAATCTCATTCTGGAAAGTATTCTTCCATAGATTATGTCAAACCAACACACAACACTCAGATCCATACGCAGTATTTAAGCCTAAGACCTAAAAAGTTCTGCATGGGGTAGAATAGTGCTGCATGCTTTGCAGCTCTGAGTTATCAGCTTTCTAATATGATGTTCTGAGATGTATCATCTTCCCTTGTATTTTCTCTACACAGTACGGTGGAACTATTGTTTCTCAAACCCTCTTCCATAAGCTGCCACTTAGTCAGCTATCTTGAATCCAGAAAACACTCAGCTTTTTGTTGAACAACATAATCTTCAGCTTTTTCTATTTCATGTGTATATTTTATTCAAGATGCCAGATTTTGAATTCCCAAACTGTTCTTAAACATACTTGCACTCTTCCCTGCTTGTCCTCTCCAAATTTAATAAATACACTTTGTCATCTACGTCACTAACAAAAGCGACAGAACAGCCAGGCTTTTTACATCTACAGACAACTGCAATTTCTTGCTTAGTGTTTCTATCAAATACACAACTTATCAAAAGATTTTCAGTAGTGACAACAGGTAAAACTTGTCTGAAAAAAACAAACAACAACAAAATTCAGAGTTAGAGAGCAATAACCTAAAAGGTATCCAAACTAATATAGGTATATTCTTTGTATTCGTCATTGATTTACTTCAACCATAAAATCAGATATATTTTCCAGGTAACTAAAAATATTTCAGGTTTCTCCTACAATAATCTACGAGAAAAGCATCCACAAAACACAAGAGTGTATAAACCTGATCATCAACAGACTCCCAGTGGTATTAAGAAAAAATCACAAAATTCTTTCAAAATCATCATGTTTAGCAACTGTGATGCCAAATCTAATGCACACAAAAATCTACTTTCAAGTTAAGCATTTAGAAAGTTATTCAGGTACTCTCTACATTGTAAACAGAAGCAAGTACCCCTTATGTCAATGGATATTTTTATACCCACTGTTCCTCAGAGGACCATCTTAAGCAAATCTTACACAGCGTTCTGTATTAGTCATACATAATAAGAGAACGAAAAAAATTTGAAGTATATTTTTATTGTCTTTATCCATTCTAAAAACATCTTGGTCTGAGTTATTAAATAAGTTTCAATAGCACTGACTGACTTCAGATTAAAATGCACAGTATTTCCTACTTTCACATCCAACGTTAAAGAAGTGGCATATCCTATATGCACTTTGTTAACCTGAGGGCTTACACACAGTCATCGAAGACAGTCAGAGTGTCAAAAGCTATCTCTTTGAAAAGGTCATCATCCATCCGAATGCACCTTCAAGCAGCCCTACCTCATATGGACAGATTCAAAGATTTCTTTGCTGCTCTTATGTACCTGTTCAATAAATCTGACAAATGGTACCACATAAAGTCAAGTTAGATTAACTCTATCCAGTTCAGCTCCAAGGAGAAAGCCCTGTTCTCGGGGCTAGCGTTTTCTTCTGGAAAGTAATTTCACCTAATAAAAAACAGTAAGGAAGCTTAGCAATACTTAAAAGCTCACATCTTACCAAGAGAAGAGGTTTAGAGAAAATCACAAAGATGAATATCATTAGTTTATTTAGTTAATTTCCATTTAGAAGAAGTAAAGACAAAGGCAAAAAAACACTCAGAAAACTGTCAGTAAAACTACTGTGCTTCCGCACTTCACACTTCTGAAACTTAACTGGATATTTAGTAAAGCTACAGAAACCTTCATTGATCCAAAATTTAAATATTTATGGCTTTGCAGTTATAAATTATTACAGTTGGGCAGGAGCCAGAACGTTAGTTATTTATGAGGGAAGCCCCAGAAGGTTCAGAATCTAAACCTGAAATCTGAAGATGTTGAGGCGTAATAAATCAAGAACAAAATGCACAAGGCTAGAGAGCCGAGAAAAGTCTCTTTTTTGTTAGCTGTAGAGAGTTGATCTAATGGAAGACTCTACCACACCTTACAAACTTCATGTCTCAACTGAAAGGTAGGACAAGTGCTAAAAATTGTCATGTTTTAGCATGGGGAAAAGACCACACAAGTCCCTGTGACAGTGCTGTTTAACTACAGGTAAACTAAGCTAACTTCTCTTTCTTTTAAGGAATCAGTAGGCTTCACAATGAACAGAAAAAAAAAAACACCCACAAAACATAAAATAAAGCATCAACCACATTCAGATACAGAGAGCATGGTATTGCCTGCCACAGCCTCCAGCATCACACAGCAATTGCTCAGGCTGAAGAAATGCCCTGCTGTCTAGAGGAGCATGAGCTTTACAAGTATTGCTGTGGAGGAAAGCGCACTGCTCCAGGTAACAGTGAATGCAAAGCTGAGTTCCCGTGCCACCACCATGTTATTAGCACCAGTATAGCCAATTGAAATGAGAGATGGTTCTGCAACCAATTCAGGTGGGAGGCAAGTACACAACAGTGCTAAGACTGATAAGAATGACCAAGAACACATCTTGGGAATTGCACTACCCCCATTGCCCTGAACAGCTGTCTTCCAACAGAATACGATCTCTCAGCTTTCTTACTTAGTCAGCAGCAAATGCTGGAACTACCCTCCATTTTCATTTCCTCATTCCTGCCTAACTTGCAGGAATGTTGCAAGAAAACAGCAATGTCTGAGGGTTGTTCTCAGAACCTTTCTACAAGCAAATCCTAAGATTTCATCTACTTGTTCAGCAAAGCCCACATCTAACATATGATCAACTTCATCCTAAACAACATGCTTCATGTTGGAAAGGGCCAGCTTGCTACTCTGAATGTGATCTTTGATCTGCCCAGGAGTTCCCACAAGAATATCAATGCTATATTTAAGGAGATCAAACTGTGCTTTATACAGAATTCCTCCATAAAAACATGCCTCTGAGAGTTTCATCACACTCCACATGGCACTAACTTATTACCAACTATTCATCTGTCCATAAAAGTGTCTAAGGCTGACGTTCCTCTACTACCAACAGTGGTTCCACTGATTTCTCTTTGCTGTCTGTATACTACAACCAAGGGTAATAGAGTGACTCACAACTACAGAACTTTACATGTCAAATCTCCGTATCTCTATTCCAAAGTCTCTCAAGCATACCATTCCCAGCACTTCTGTCTTCTTGCCTCTGTGTTCCACACAGCCTTTTCTCAGTCATTACCCATTTTATTCTTCTCTATGGCAACTTCTTCCCTCATCTCTCACTCTTGCACAATTCCTTAACTTTACTGGTATTACATTGCTTCTGTGTCATACCATCACAAATGAGCTACACAATCCCTGGACACCATTCAAAATCAACTGCTATGTAAATATTTTGATTCTCTAGCTATGCATCTCTGCTTAAGATTCTCCATTCTGAGTTAATTTGTGAACCAAATTTGCATGGCAAGCTTTCACAGTTTTTACTGACAGGAGATTTCCGATAGTTGTTCTCATGTCAATAAGCCCTAGGATCCCACTGTTTGAAATTCCTTTGATCTTTGGTTTCAGACTACTGTTTGCTCCTGGACTAACATCTTATCTACGTAAAATTGATTATGTGCTGCTTATGAAGTAAAGCATAAGCCAGTTTGGAAAGGAAATAATTTGACTTGCTTTCCACATTTTACATTGCCAGTATTTTTAAATAATGGCTATAGAATCTCCTACTCCAACAAAGAAACAAAAGAAAACAAGAAAAACAAGAAAAAAAAAAATAAAAAAAAAAAGCCACAACAGTAAGTCAGCATGTTTCCCAGTATGAGAAAGACTAAACAAGACACAGCCAGTGTCCTGTGTTCCGAATTGTCCTGGTATCAGCTGAGACAGCGTTAACAGCACATTGATATTTTGGCTGTTACTAGCTGTTGGGAGCACACCTGGGGCCAGGACAGCTTATCTCAATTAGGCAAGAGACGCTATGAGGAGCTGGCCAAGAAGGCAGCTCTGCTCAGAGGTTGCTGGATATCAGTTGGCAGGTGGTAAGACACTGCACTGATAGCAGGTCATTGACCCGCAGGCAGTTGTATTGTGAGCTGGGCATCAGTTGGCAAATAATTCCATTGCAGACATATACATATTGTTATCATTGCTTTTTTGTTTCCATTTTCCTCTTCTGTCTCAGAAAAATAGTTTTTATCTCTACCCACTAATTCTATTTTGTTTCCAGTTCTCTCCCTCATCTCACTGCAGGCAACTGAGTGAAGGCTGTGGCACTGAGCTGCTGCAGGGCTAAACCACAACACAATTCACTGCTCATGCTGTACAGTGTATAAAGCTACCAGCCACTGAGCCGACCTGAAGGCACTGCCAGGCTATCAGAGCACATTTAAGAATTGCCTGGGCAGGGTTAATTCTGACTTCAGGTTTAAAGGCATCTCCGGCCTTCTTTTTAGAAGCAGGATGGTTTGAAGCATGTGCTTTGCTGTCACCTCAGACCCTTTCCAACTCAGCCTCAAAACCATACTCACATATGGATGTAGAACGTCCCTGACTTAATCACACCTTCTGCCTGCATACTAGTACCATGTAACAAAGCAAAAAAGCATTCCCAATGCCCGCATATGCTGCACAACCTTTACAAAAGTAGACATGAGTTAAAACAGTCAGGCTAAAACAGCAAGAACTGGTTTCTTTGTCAGCTTGAAGCTTAGCCCCACATAGAAACACCTGGGATAGCGTGTTTGTCTCAAATGCTATGCTCACCTTCACTGCCTAGGGGCATCACTACACTAAATATTCATGAGTGAACCAACTGGGACTTGAAGAAATGTGATTATATGCAATTATACTGTCTTGTGCATCATGGCAACCAGCACACAATGAATACAAAGCAAGAGACTCCCAAAAACTGTGCCAGCCTTTCAGACCTCCATTTTCTTCCCCCCTGGCACTTGATCTCCTTTCATCCAAGCTCCGCAGTGTTACAGATCTACTTATCCCCAGTGCTCCTTCTGACCTTTTCACTTGGCTATGAGAGCTGTCATAACATAACTTACTAAACCTTACAGATCTAAGCTAAAATGGCTTGCTAGAAGAAAAAAGAAAAAAAAAAAAAAAAATAGGAAAAGAAGCCCTACAACATTTGGGAGAAGGGACAGAAATTATCTGCTTACCCCCCACTTTGTTATGAAACAGCAGAGAAGAAAAGTGCATGATGGCAGGAAAGCACATTAATGCCAGGATAGAGCTGCCAGAACATGGGAAATAAAGGCTTGTTGAAGACTAAAGAGGCAGAATTAGCTGATTAGGACTTGCAGAACAGAAAGGTATCTAGCCAAAGAAACACCTTCCTTCCCCAAACCTGCAAGAGGAGAGCTCAGCCCAGCTGCTATACGCAGGAAGCATCCACACATCTATTGCCCAGGCCTCTGGGCACACCTTATTCAGTTTCTGCTGCCTCAAGTCTCATAATGAGCCACTGACCAGACCTCATGTTCCTTACTGCTCCTTTAAAACCAAGAGTTACCATCCATTCTCCCATGAAAAAAACAGTCTGCAACCAGGTTCCTGGCATGTCTATTCTTGTGTGAAAACTACATTTCCAGAGCAAGTCCTACAAGCTCAAAACCTGACTCAGTATCCCTGCCCTGGATTCCTGCTGACTCCTCCCAGAGAACAGACCTGTAAGACAACACTCAGCTTTAAGCAAAGGTTGGAAATAAAAATGGAAGGAATACTTCCAGCAAAACACAAGCATGTCAACAACTGCATTAAGACAACCAAATTTTACTTTCTCAGAGGGCAAGCATGACTTGTGGAGTGGTATATTGGGATGGAGGAAAATCAACAGGATCCAGAAATTTTAGGCAGATGGAGACAATGGTAGAGGTCAAAATGGCCAGGGACTCAAATGTTATTCAACATTTCCCCAAAAGGCTTGCCAACAAGAAACAGACATTGTGACAAAGTAGGTACCACTTCCAGCCATGGAGAGTAGAGGCCCTGACGGATAACAGATACAAATGCATGAATATTCTTTACAGTAAGCAACATCACTGGTTCAGAATACTGACAGTAAATAAAATGTTCAACTTTGCATTTGATAGGAGTGAGGAAGGGGAAAAAGGGCTTACCTTTCCTCTCTGACTCAACAGAAATGGCTTACTGGGATATCATGATCTTGACACCTCTAGGAAGTCAGCCTGTACTTTACATAATGGAACTGTGATAATACTAACAATTTCAAGAGGAAAGTCTGTAATGCCAGAAGATGCAGATCCCTGCTGTTCAGCAACTGCCTCTTTTACCTAAAAGCTGTTATTTAGAATACAGGTGATTTCATTGTTACTAGAGGAACAAATATATTGTGCAGAAACTTGAATGGTTCTTTCCGAACCATACATCTATTCATAGGTTATTCTTCATCTTTGATCTCCACACACACACAAATAGTCATTAGAATTCTCTAAGCAGAGCACAGCTTCATCAAATAATCATGTAAGCTTTCCAGAGCCCTACCATGACCCCAATCCAACAGAGGCTAAGAGTGTGAGCTTGAAATTGCATAGCCTCAGAAAGCTCTCTCTGCAGATTAAGAGATTATTCAAATGTTTGTAGCATCAATGAAAAAAAAAAAAAAAAAAAAAAAAATCAATTCATCTATACAGCACAGGTCAGACAGGATCATGCAATTCATAAGGAGAATTTCTTTAAAACAGAACTTTCTTGACCAACTTTGAATTTTCCTTAAGTGAAGAAAACTGGGATTTCCAAAATAAATATCACTGTGAAAAAGCAAAGTGAAGAAAACACTTTTCCAGTATGTCTGACATTCCCAAGTTTTGCTGTTTGAAATTCTAGCTGCACTGATCAGCGGTGATTAGTAGCATGACACTGTTTTTCTGCCAGTTTTCTCACTGGGTATATTCTCTAAGGCAGCAGAATAAAGCAGGTGGTTGCATGGTCATCTGTTGTTGGCTCTTGTGTGTGTGTTCTACTAGAACAAACTAAATTTATGATGCAAGTTTTGCTCAAAGATCAAGTGAGAGAATAAAATGCTTATTTAAAAAATTCCTGAAGCGATTATCATGAAATATTTGTTATTCACATTTGCTACTGAAAGTCAAAACACAACCCTGTAACAACAGTGTTCACCAAACCAAGCCTTCCTTAAACCTCAACCTGCCCTCAGAGCTTATTACCTCCTCTCTAGCGTCCGTTTCCCTAGCTCACTTCCTCCCTAGCTCACATTTCCACTATGAAGTTTCCTCAGCATTTTCTTTATTTGCTATACACTTAGCTGCTAGTATGTACAGAGAAACACTATGAACATCAAAAAGTGCTTGTTCAACAGGTAGTAGAGAGTACAAGGGAGGAACCAGCAGAAGCAGAGCAGTTCACCACTGAAATTAAAAGGCTGCCCAGGGAAGGGGAGTCACGTGGGAAGAGCAAGAACAGTAGGTTAGGCAGTCTGTTTTCAACAGATCTCCATCCCATTACTCTTTTTTGCTTCATTTCATAAGATCCACTATTGAAATTTTAATACAGAACTAGAGATTCTTTCTACTACTGTTTCTCTGCACGCATCTAGTTGTTTAAGAACCTCAGCACCCACCTTCTCAACACCACCAATCCCTGAGCTGTAAGATCTGGCCATCAAACATCTGAATTGAACATCATGCTCAATTAAAGATTTATTTGCATGCACAGAAATATTTAAATTCTCAAGCAAACTATTCTACTGCAAAAACATTGTTGGGTTTAGGTAACACCTGGATACACCCAGGTATTTGGCCTCTGCTCCCTGCAAGATGCATGCAATTCTCCTATCCTAAAATTCTGTAACATTTTAACAAAATCACTACTAGACCCTACACACTGATTTTACTTTTTTCTATTTCCTCTATGATCACGAATTTGATAAAGAATTATTTAAGATTATTGTCATTCTCGAATGTCCTGTCCTTGTCCAAGTACCCAAAAGTAAATTCCAACACAGTTCTGTGAAGAACCTTAGTGTGTGGTTAAGAATTGGTTATTATCCAGACATTTATTATCCAGACTTTACACTATCCAGACATCACAGCACTCACAGAACAAGAGGGCAAATACATTACATAATTGTGGTTCAAAATCTGAATGTGTCATTTTCTAGACATAAATCTGTCAGGTAACCAAAACTTCAATACTTTTTTTTTTTCCTTTTTTTTAATGTTCTAGCCTTCTGAACACACATAAAAAAATTTAGTGGACAATGCTGTAAGAAACGTATGGCCTACTAAATGCAACAAAGAATTTTAATGCACCCAAAAGTGTCATCTTTCTTCTTGAAGATGTTCATAAAGACTGTGTGCACACAGATAAGTGTGAGCTCACCAATAAGAAGGTTTCACAAAACTTAAAAGATGTTCAAAAGTAGCGTATGGATCTTCCACTGGAAAGAAAAATGATGACCTGTTCACAGTGGGGGGAAGGCTCAAAGAGTACACACAGCAGTAAAACATGAGCCAAGAGACAACACGCAAAGATCCCCAACATGGTATGAATGAACTAAGGATGCAAATGTGTGCATGTGGGAACCAAAAGAAATAGCTGAAAGACTAATTAGAGCGGCCTCTACTGATAAGTAAGGGCATAACTAACAGCAATAAAATGCCAAAGGATATACTGTTTACATCAAAACCAGGCACATGCTTTCCACAGCACAGAAGACTTGTTTGCAGAAGACCCTATGCTGCCAACAGAAAAATGGCAATAAGGCTACAGCACGTGCCATTACTCTTCCTGTCAGCCCAACAGAACTTTAAAATGAGGAAATGCAAACAATGGGCAACAGACTTGTGTAAAATTTATGGAGGCTGAAGCAAGAAGGACTGTGAGGAAAAGAAATGTGCTACAGTAACTGCTGGTTCAAAGCATACAAAATACATGTCCAAAAACCCTTTTTCCGTCGTCAGTCACAAGAACTGATAAGGACTCAGCAGCTCATGACCCCTGTCCTCCATGTCATACCCAAGTGATTTTGGCCAGACAGATCTGAATTCATTGTTCAGAATTTTCATTAAAAAAGCTCACTATGTTAGCAGTAATGCATATATTAAGTGGATTTATAGTTCACTAACAGATCTCAAAAGAAAAAAAACTGTCAGTGGAGGAATTTCCTTTGTACAGAATAAATTATTTTATGAGTTCATAGACTCTTATGGTCTGCTTGATGCTATTCAACATTTGCATCAGTGACCCAGAAATGATATTTACAAGTCACTGCTGAAAGTTCAAACGTGAAACACTGCATAAATACTGAACACTGAAAACACTGTCACATACAAAATGATCAGGATCTCTCTGTAATTTGCGCTCCTTTAAACAAATAATTATTAAGTATCTGGAAACTGAGGAGTTTGCACTGCACTCAGAAAGCCAACATCACCAGCAGTAATTCAGAGGTGTTTAGGAGACATTATGCTGCTCTCACAGAAGTCACTAATAGAAACAGTAACAACAGAGATGGAAATAGAATTCTTCCACCCACATGTGATCCTACATCAATAAATTGGGCTTGTTGGAAAAAAAAAAAAACAAAAAACAACAGAAAACAACAAAATCCTTTTTTTACACATCATGAGGAGGGGCACCGAGACACAGGTGTGGTAGAGTTGAGCTAGTCACTGGCATGAAATCATCACAAAGGTCCACCACCTGGTAATAATAAGTAACATGTTCTGACTTAAAATCTTAAGATGATAGCAGTCTCCTAAATAACTTAAATTTTTTCTTTTTATGATTAACAGTGATATTTACTACAAAGGTACCAAATAATTAATTATGACTCAATCATCTGAATGCACTAAGCAGCATCTCAGCTCACTTTAAACTCAGATGAAACAGAACAAAATGAGTGGATAAAATGGAAATGAAAATGAAATAAAAGAAGAATAAAAAGCTGTTTTTATTTTCAGGACTCCAAATCTCAAGTCTATCCCATAGCTTCCACTCCTTCCCAAAAAGCCCTCTGCTTTTGACATGCAATATACCAGTACTGTGTTACTTGCTGATGTTTAACAATTATTGACTGTAACTAAAAAAATGCCTCTGCTACAATGTCCACAGAAGTCTAACCATGGGTGTAGCTAAACAAATGCAATTCACTCTTTCGTGTATGTAATTTAGATCAGCAAAATAACTCTGAATAGCTCACAGGCAAAGAGCAATAAAATCACCTGATACATGCTTCTGGAGCACAAGGATTCACAGAGAAGTGTAAGCTGTACCCTAGCACAGACGGCATGACTCAAGCTATCCAGTTCCACATTCTAAAAGGGCCTTCTGCTGGCCTTCTTCCTTACTACATTTGCCCCTGCCACTTCCTGCCAAAGGTCAATACACCACTGAGACAAGCACAGAGGAAATCCCTGGGGGCAGCATATTGTTCAGATACATCAGATTCCTTAACTGGCCGTCAGAGGGAGTCTTTTATCAGTGTACAGTAATTTGCAGCAGAAATCACTACTCACAGAACATACACAAGCCACAGCTATAAAGGTAGACACTCTAAGGAACAAATGCATGTGAATCTCTCTCCTTGCTGTTAACCAAGCAGTTTACCAGAACACTCACCTCAGGCCAACTTGTTGGCTTCACTTCTGTACAAATATAAATAGTGTCAGCAAACTAAAGAAGAGAGCTACATCAATACAGGATTTCCAGTTCTGCGCTGCTTTGCAGTATGAATTCATTGTGCAGTCCTGGGCACAACTGTGTTATAAACCTGTAATAATTTTGATGAGATACTGCAGATTAATTTAAGACACTCAGTTTTTCCAAATAAGCACCAGATAGCAGAGGCTCTCTGCATTTTCAGAGAAAAGTATCAGAAAAAAACCTACCATGAAACAAGCACCAAAACATTCATAAGCAGAGAAAGTTTTTATTTTAATCAAGACTACAAATTTTCACTGTCTTTCATACCTCAAGACTGCATTTTGACTAGCTTTCACAATTAACAGGGAAAATACTTTGTATCTCCAAAAAGAATTATTCCTTATAATGATCTGCCTAAAATTGTTTAAACACTATCCAGTACTAGTACTGGATAACCAGTACCAGTAACCAGCACCTCCTCTACCTTACACACTTACCCTATTGAAGTCTGACTTCTTCTGAAGCACGCTGTCAATTCACTTATAGTAGATTTTTAGGTTCAAACAGCCATTCAGTGGCTCATCAGAAGATCTGTATGTTTGACATACTCATACTAGCAATGCTTAAACCTGCATTTTTGGGTCTGACTTAACATAAACCACAAATGCTTGCCCTGATAATTGAAAATATTTTGCGAAAACAAGTGAACTAATAAAAATGTCATAACAGCATATAAATAAACTCCCTCTGTAGCAGCAGTGCACAAAGTATTTTGAATAACTTTCTGATAAGGTTGAAAAAGTCAGATAGTTTTGCTGCTGGTGAGAGGACTAGCAGAAGACCCCTGATATTAATTTTCCCTCCTTGCCATGGTACCCTGCTGTTAGAAAGCTACACAATACACCAAAGAACCTGCATGAAGCTAATTGCAATCTGGATCAGTTCTGCCTGTGCTTATACAAGCACTTGTATCAACATAGCCAGTGGGTGGTCAGAGCATAGAGCATACCACTTCTTTCTGAATCAGCATCACTTACCAGAGTTTGTCAACTGTGCTACTTTAACTAACCTTTTAACAAGCCTTTGTCTCCAATTCCTTCCCAAGGAGTTGCTGTACATGTAGAAATCAAAACTGTGTTGTACAGCAGGAAGCCTGCACAGTTCAACTTATTTCCTGAGATCCAAAATGACGCTGCAGAACTGCAGCCTATAATTGAGTTGTTCCACAACAAGTTAACCAAAATAGCAACAATGTGGGGAGAAGTGGAGATGTTGAGTCCACTCCCTCTCCAAGCTTCCTCCAGTTTCTGCCATCAACGCTCTCCCATAGTTCACCTAAGACACACTGCATGCCTTGTCATCCAGCGTCTCTAGACACTTCATTTCTGGCATCCAGTCTTTGATTTCAAGATCTGGCAGAAGACTTCCATATTACCGTGCCCTTATACCTGGTGAACAAAAAGCGGGGACACTGCCGGGCTACAAGAGAAGCCTAAAAGCCTCTGACTGGGCTGAGGGATGGTTACATAGACAGGTCAGTGAAAACATATGGCGTGGTTTGCTTTTTCTTTTTTTTTTTTTTTTAAGTGAAGCCAGTTGGGTTTGTAGATCAGCAGCCACAGAGCTAGCTCAAAAGGTCAGCATCAAAGTGGAATGGCTCCACACATGGCAACAACATGTGTGCCCAAGAGCACAACCAGGATACCCTAGCTGATGAATGGCAGGTGACATTCAACAAGTGAACAATAATTGCCAACTGGCAGCAGGTTTTACATTGTGTCAGAACAAATGCCACGGATAACGAACTCAGAGCTAATTACTACTGCACAAATAGACTCCTCTGCTTATTGTTTTGCTGGCAGGAAGTCAGCATTGCCCTTTTTTTTTCTCTGCATATTTGATCAACCTAACAAAGGCAACCTGGATACCTCTCTTGGCATCAAGTTGTGTGCGTAGTTACAGAAGCCAAAGAGCTCTGCTTGGTTCAGCAGTATACAGGTAAGAAAGGGTTGCTGGCTTATGTAAGTCACATAATATGCATTTTCAACCTGTGCTTCCTCACAAGTATCTATCTTTCTATTTTACTCTCTTGTATTGCACTTGCTCCCTCTATCTGGAATCAACAGTCTCCTTTATGTTTGCCACAGAAATTGCATTAAAAATTATTCACATAAAGATGTAAGCAACACCGTATGATCCAGACAGTAGACTCTCCAAAATAGGCATAAAAATAATTCAACCTTTCTGAAAGTATTTTGTGCAGTAGTCGTTTAAGACTTACATATTGAATACAAGCTAGAAACCTTTTCCCCATACACCATTCCTCCATATTTTTCCACCAGACTGTACCAAAATCAGTAAGACAAAGCGCAAATTAAAAAAAGCAGAATTGTTCATCAATCAGAATCTTGTTATCCACGTTTCTCTTCTTGATCATGCCTCAGCCAGCTGTCCCTGCCTTACCTAAAGCCCTGGCATGACATCTGGCTTCCAGAAGACAAAACAACACATCCACACAGAACCACTGAGGTTCTTTAGATGTTTAAGGCAATTAAAACACAGAACGTACCACATTTTGATATTCAGTCTTCATATTAACATGCATATGATATGCAAATAGAGGAGTCAAAGTGACCCAGTGCAGACCTTCTGATGCTACAGCTGTTGCTAACTTCAGTACTGTGAGCTCTGATAACTAAGAAAGCAGTAATAAAGATGACAGTTTAAAATACCACTTGCAGAATCTCAACCATTTTAACAGCCAGATATGATTATGCTGATAATCAACTATTCCTTTACTACACTTTATTAAAATCTCAGCAACATTACAGAATCTGCACTTACATCTCAGTGATCAGCTATAAAAAATACGTAGATGAATGCAACCATTTTTCAAACCTGGAGAAAAGTATATAATAATATTCAACGTCAAACACAGCAAGAGTAAGCAAGGTCAGGGCTACTTATTAAAAAAAAAAGAGTCTGTAAAGATACTTTCTGCTCTGGCTGAAATCAACAGGAGTTTACTCATTACTTTACAGTCAGTTATCTTTTGCACACAGAATAGTGCTGGGCTTATATAAAGCCTCTAAAAGACACCAGTAATTCTCTTCCTTAACTATTTTTCTCTGTTACTGCAGTATCAACTACTTCACGTAGAATTAGTCTCAAAACTTTGTGCCATTTCTTAATAATTGTTTTGCTTACTATTTAGTAGAAGATTTGTGACAAAAGCTAAAGTAAGAAAACCTTCTGCAAGTCAGCAGATGCCTACAACCTGTACCTTCCCAGCAATTAGCATTTCAGTTATTCACACATGCAGCACCATCAAGCTGAAAACAAATATTTAAAAACAAAGCCAAATATCTAGCCTTTGTACAAGGGTTTAGAGGTTTACTCAAAACACGTCATCAGAAACACCATCTTAGCTGAGTACAGTGATAAAACTATAGTCCTATGTTATTTTGGGAAATAAAACAGTAGCTGAATGCAGATTAAGATATTTTAATACACTGTGATCCCAATACCTTCTTAATTATTACTATGTAATACGAAATAAAGCAAGCTTCAAAACCAAATAACTCAAAAAAGGAAAGAAAGACAAGGTATTGCAACCCATACAAAGAACACTTAAACCACAGTATCTGAGGTCATACTATTCTAATTCAGTAACAATTCACACAAGAACATACAATCTTTACATCCACTAACCAAATACTAGATTAGCAATCCTATACACTTAATAGCACTCATCTATTCTTTGTTTCATTATCCACAGGTTTTATCACAAAATTTCATATGGTAACAGTTTGACTTACCTTTGTATCATTCAGAAACAAACTAAACTTTGATTTTAACTACAGTAATCTTCAATACAAAATAAAAGCTTCAACACCAGGTCTTCTTGTCAATTTGGAAATATCTAACAACAGCTCCTCTAAGAAAGGAGGACAGGCATAAAAAAGGTTACTGCACAACCCAGTCTTCATTCAGAATCTCAATTTCTTTGTATACATCTTAAGGCAAATCACACGCCACATTTAGTCTTCATTTTAACTCCCCAAAGAGAAAAACAGCCCACTTAAGAATTGCCAAAACACATAATGAGCACATAGCAGAAGAAATTTCAGAAACTTACAGACTTCCTCTTCTTGGAAGGCTCAATTCCTTCTGAAAAAAAAAAAAAGAAAGAAAAAAAAAAGTTACATTAGAAATAAAGTCTATTTGAATTGGATGTGGCCTTTAAAAAAAAAAAAAACAACACACATATACATATATATGTATTGTAATTATTCCATTCAACCAGCAGCAGAGATGTTCAACTGCAATAAAAGAAAGATTTGACATGCACCATCTTTCATTTATTGCTTTCTATTCTTATTTGAAGTATTAACATTAGCAATGCGAAAAGTCTTGGCTGTTTTGCAGCAGAAATCTTAAATTATTTCAACCAGAAGAACCATCACAGAAAAACCTTACACTCAGAAATATGATGCACTGGTGACAGTATTAAAACTTGCAAGTCAGTGACAAAAAAATCCTAAGCTCTTCATAGAACCCACTGTTTGCAAGGGGTGTTTGCAAAAGGACTGAGACCAACTAACCGATGGATTCTACACTGAGGTGCTGTTGTGTTTTTTTTTTAACTCAAAAAGGATGAAATCCACTACAGTTTGATCAATTATAGATCGATGCAATTCTCTGCAGTCTTCTAGAAAGTAGTACTGGCATGGCAACAGAAACACCATTAGACAAATGTTTCTAACGCTTTTGCTGAGAACAGTTAAACTGCTGCTCATGAGACAGACGGGACACAGCGTGCTCGCTAAGAGGCAACTGCAGACAAACATTTTACAAGCATTTTAGCATAGAAGAAAGCCACAAGATTCATGAAATTTTGCCTATCAGAAATAAGCATGACATACGTACAACCACAATTACAGTGGTGTTACATATTGCAGAAATAACAGAATAGTTGAGGCTAAAAGGGATCTCTGAAGATCTCCCAGTCCAGCTTTGCCCCAGGCAGGGCTAGGTAGAACTGGTCACCCAGGAACGTATCCTGTTGGGTTCAAAAGTCTACAAAGATCCAAACCTACCTGGGCAACCTGTTGTAGTGTTCAACTATCCTTATTTTTTTCACATTTCCCACATTGATTTATATTCTAAATGCTACATGAGGTAGCAATTTCTTTGCAATCTTTTCCACATAGACTACTTTGAAATAAACAGAATAGCTGACTAACCTCCAGGTTACATGAAACATTGAAGACTACCACAAAGGACAGCTGCATATAAGAATGACTCAATGTTACGTGAATTGATGTCTTCAGTTACTCATTACTTTTATGTTTACTGTCAATATTCCCACAAAAGACTATTTTAAAATATGTCATATGTGCTTCACTTCCATTCCAAAGTTCCATTTCAAAAGAGAATGATGTCAAAATTCTAAAACTGTGTTCACACATGTTCTCATTTCATAGAGCATATAAATTAAGTTACAGGCACTGACTAGAAAATGCACATGAAATACAATTGAATGGATAAAAATAGTTTAGTCAGGCACCTTAGAAAAGGCTGTAAGGGAATGAATAATTATGTATTCTTTGGAGACTTAAATGGTGTGCAGTAAATAAGGCAGGGGCCGCTCACTGAGTGATAAGGATTAAAATATCAAGTAGCTACTCAATTCCTGAGCACCGCCCATCCTGTTAACTGAATGAGGCAGGAAAAAATAGTGTGAAACAATGTAATTAGAGATCATAAGGCACAGGCACAAGAGAGCAGAACAGGAGGCCTTGGTAACAAAATCTGGTGCTTCCTAGGAAGTTCCAGCAAATGTTCAGAATCTGCAATTTAAAAAAAAACATCTTTTAGCATAACGTGTTTATATACAAAAGAACAGCTACACCTGCACAGAATATTGCATTATGCAGCTGTGTAATTCCCCTAAATTGAGAATGTCACATTCATCACAAACAAAATGTAACTGCAATTTAGAACCCACGTACTTCCTTGCGTAATGTTTTTTTCTTTAATATTTACAATGCCATTGTGTTTCATTTCTTACATAAAACTTCATCTGTAATTCTAGGCATTGTCACATCATAATAGACCCTGACCACAGAAAACTGACAAAATGTAACGAGCAAGAATTGTATGTGGCTTCATAACTAATCTAACAGAATTGCAACATATACTTCAACTTTTTCTTGTAATTCAGGTTTTGACTTTTTGTTTCTGTTGTTTTGTGTGGTTTGGTGTTTGTGTGTCATTGAACAGAAAACTACATCAGTTTGGTCACAGATTGTTATTAATACAGAAAATGGCACATAACTGCCTCCAATGGGAACCTGAAGTCACACTAATCTCTCAGCTTATTCTCACGCATGCCACCCTCAGGTATTACTCTTGATCACCAAATACGATTCTAAAATTCACTGCAACTACCTGCAAGTAAAAATGTTGAGAACTGCCAAGATCTCTCAGTACAAAATTAAAAAAAAAAAAAAAAGAAAGAAATAAAACCTCAGGTATGCAACTCATGCTGGAAAACTTCAAAAAAGTTGCAGATTTTAAAATACCATGACAATGAATGCATATAAGAAAAAACGTGCTTGGTTTTTTTTTTTCTGGGTGACCTCTACATACTAATTTTTCCTATACATCACAGCATTGGTGTTGGAATGCTAGGTCATTCCTGTCTCTCATGATCATAACCACAGGGAGAAAAAAAAAAACAATCAAAAACAGTAAGTATAAAGTAGACTGAAGCCTGGCTTTCTGTCTCAAATCAGATTTAATTTTTACACCCCTTTTCTCTTTTTTTGTACATCACTTAAGACTTAGATTTTTCCAAAGACTGAATATTTGGCAGGTTATCAGCTGTGCTGGCACAGGCCTTCTGACAGCAGACCAGACCGGCAAGGATTTTGCTTGCTTTGACATAGTATACCAGAACTCTGTAACAGTCCATTCAGACAAGATTGAAAAAGTTTAAACATGCTATGCTTGGGACTAAGCAATAGATTAGGTGGAGAAGTTATTAACATGTTAAGTTCATTTTAAAAAATATAAAAATCTATACCTTTTATCAGCTAAAGTTCCAATTTTACTCAGGTTCTCCCAGCTGCTTCATTTACAGATTCCGAAAACATGAAAGCACTGAATAACACTATACCAAAAACCACCAGCCCTTCAGACTTGCAGCTCTGAAGCTCAGATCTCAGACTACAAATGTAGCCACTTGCAGTTCTCTGGCACTGCGCTGCTCTGTTTCTGAAAGGCTCAGGCAGCTAGACCCAGACCAGTTGTCCTGGTCCTGCTGTGCAGCATCCAACACAAGTCTGAGGAATGCTGTAGGCAAAAACAGCGGCGTCAAGATTTTCAGGTCAAGTACTTGCCAGATAAACCCCTGAGCATTAAAAAAAAGCCTTCAGCACCACTCGTTATGGTTCTCAAGGACCTGAACGACACCATGCTCTTCTACTCTTGCCATGGAATCCTCTTCTATGCAATTCCAGTTCTCCCTGTTTCAGGGCTGCTTCATTCCATACCAATCACATAAAGCAGTCTTAATGCACCACACTTTTGGCCTTGAAGTCCTTCATGTCTCAAAAAACGTGCTCTGAAAACATAATAGGGCTTGTCACTGGTTTAAGAGGTCTGTGCAATTCTGTGCCAAATTGCTGTGATGATGCAGAAGGACTTATGTACCAAATTTAATTGCAGCTGTCATTAGCCAGTTCAAATTCCATAATCTGTGCATTTTATCATCAGTAACGTGGTTTCACAACAACAGATGCTTTTTTGTTCATTTCAGTAATTATGGTTCTTCCTCTGGTGCTACACATCTACTCGGCATTTCAGTCTGGACAAGTCCACTCAGTGCCCCAGACTGCAGATAATCAGCCTTACTTTAAAAAAAAACAACAACAGAAAAACCCTACTCCCTGAATAAAGAACAGAATTTTTTTTCTGAATCAAAGTCCTCATGCTACAACTAGAAAAAGTGTTCAAGTAACAGAATTAAATAAAAAGATTTATGTATATTTGAATTAGAAAACCCAAAAAAAGGCTAAACTTCACCTAGTTTCTTGTAAATATGACAGCAAATCACAAAAAATTAGAATAGTCCATGTTCTCCCCAACAAGGGAGGAAGATGTCATTAGGTTATTGCTGGGCTCACTTATAAACAAACATGAATAAAAAGCTAATGCATTCTTGAGCTGCTAATGATGTAGATAGTTGTTGATACAGGTAGGTTTCAGACCTACAATTCAGTCTGTTTTAACTTAAACAACTGCAAATCTCTCACATATTCAAAGGTCTTATCTTATAGTTTTCAGTTGCCAGAGAAGTAGGCTGAAAAGCAAATGTTAATTTTTTGGAATGGGGGGGGGCGAGGGGGAAATGAAAAAATCATCAGTAGTGTGCTCTTCAGCAGGGGAGGTATTAAATGTGGTAGGATTTATAGAAGGGTTTATACCCTGTTGGCCAATTCATTTGTCACAAGCGTTGCAAGGCTTTCCACTAATGCAATATTTAATACACAATTAACGCATTGCATTAATAACAGGTTAACACTAACATTTACACAGCATTTATAGCAGCACGACACATCAGAATGGTCATGGCACACAATTCACCTTCTTATCATAACTACTGACAAAAAGAAGGATGTCTTGAGGGAGTAATGTGAAGGCTTTTCTTAAATGAGCAATTACTACGTTTCTGCTAAAAGATTTTGGAGATAGCAGATCTTGCATCTGTGTGACAGAATAAGTGAAAGAAGTAAATTAAGGAAGGTGACTAAAATAGTACACAGTTGCTATCAGGGAAAACTCATCTTGACCCATTTATAAGATTAATGTATCAAGTCACTGTATGAATCCCACTGTTACGAAGCCATTCTAAGTATCTTCTAAGCAAGACAATGGGAAGTCACACTTTTCAGCTGGCTGCTCCCAACTTCACCAACACTTCTTCAGATTCACTCAACATATTGCAAGGGGCACCGCGTGGAAGCATCAATCATTTCAAATGCTCAGAGTTAAGGTCCCAAGTGAAATGCCTCTCTCTTGCTACAATTTCTCTGTCAGAGCTGTCCTTTTGTTCTAAAACAAAATTACCACGTTTCCTGGTTCCATGAAGCCTAATACTCTGCCTCAAGAAGTGTTTTCTATTAACAATAGGGTTGAATTTTAAGAGTGTTTTTCAACTTTGAATTTCCAGCTGAAGAAAATCCACTGGTTTTCAAAAATGAGCAGAAAGCTCTTCATCACAATATCCTCACTCAGACCTGTTTTTCTTAACAACAGATGTACCCATAGAATTGCTCTGCCCAGCACACGACCCAAGCGAGTTCATGTTTGGAACGGACGTTCTTAGCAGGCCTGGTTTGACTCAGCTTGCCCACGATGCAGCACCGTACTCACTTTTCTTAGGAAAAGTACTCCATACAAACACCTAGATTTCTCTGACAACATAAGTCCCAATTAAGATCAGTTTCTGTTCCTTTCTGCTCTCGCTGCCAAGGAGACAGGCATTATGAATGCCTTACAATGAACTCTCATCTTCTACTTGACGATCAAGGTTTTCACACTCTTTTTAGTCACCCAGATGCAGCCAACAGTTTAACACAGTGGGATTTATTGTTTGTTTTGTTTAGCACGTACCCACAGTGTTTTCCCAAGCACTTTCAAGAGCAAAAACTGCTGACTCAGAAAATATCTTATTCAGAGTTCTTGCCCATCATCTACAGAACACCCTGTGAGAATGAACGCAAAGCTGCTTTTAAATATTTTAAATGTACATTTTTGGTGTACATGTACCGCATGTTAACTTTCTCCACTCTGCCACCTAAACACTAAAAAAAAAGTGTAAATAATAAACTTCAAGTCACAAATCAGCAGTAACTGCTGTATATTTCAACAGGATGTAAGTTATAAAGGAAAGGAGCTACTCAAGTTCAGATGTAACCAGAAGAGTCTGCATCTTGCTTACTTCAATATTCTGTATTCTACTTAACTCATTTATTATCTCCTCAGTTAACTTCCACACTTCTGCTGCAGGCACTGCTGACTGCCCCTTTCAAAGCACATCTGTGCAACAGCTCCATGGCTACTTACATGGGATGCAAAAGAAGGATCCAGACACCCACTTAAAGCTAGGCATTATCGACTTAAATTCAAATTAACCAGATTAAAAAGAATGTCTAACAGGCTACATGTATAAAACATACAAGAAAATGGAAATCAATATATGTACAGTATGGAAGCAATTTGAATAATCTATACATATTTCCTATAGACAAACCTGATACTATGGTGGTGTTAAGCTTTGTGATTGATAGAACTAATTTAACAGCAGTTAGATGTGTTTCGCTTTGCCTTGTATTATTCTACAAACTTTTAACATTAGGAAGTCCGAATCCTATGGAACAAGGTGGAAGGTTTCAGAATGATTATTAACAACATATCACTATTTATTAACAATACAGAATTTCCTAAGAACGACCCTATATGTTGTCTGAAGTCCCTCCAGTGATGAGATCTGCAGTAACAAAAAGAACTTCTTCTGTAAGAATCCCAGTGGGCAAGAGATACCGTAGTAATGGCAACTGATAAACAAATTTTTAAAAAATAAAAACATAAACCAAAATATTTCCTAGGTCTAGTTACATAGCTTTAACTAGCACTGCAATGTTCTGTCTGCATAAAAGCAATGTAGTTTCAGTGACGAGGAAAAATCTAATGTAATGACTAGTAGCCAAATATGTTCTGAAGAGAGTTGGGAAGCAGAAAAAAAAAAAAAAAAAAAAAACCAACTTGGCCAGAAAATATAATGTATAAAAGCACGATGAACATTCATAAGGTAAGCTGTCATAAAAAGTATATCCCCTATTCGAATACAATTTATGAATACAGAGGGGAAGGAGCCAATTTTTTAAAGAAGTGTTTGCTAGCCTGATTTACACCAACCCATTCCATCAGTATTCAATGTGAATATATTCAAAATGACATACCACAGCGGTTTTAAAAAGCGCAAAGGCTATATTCAGTAGTCTACTGGTTCAGTAAATTCAGTTAAGAATTAATGTTATTAAGCACTGTTTGAATATCTGCACACTGTTTCAAGTCTTCAGCTGAAAGCAGCAGTGGCAAAATACACCAACTCTACTTACTTTACAAAAAAAAAAAAAAAGGAACTTGGAAAGTAGATACTGCAATTAGCAAAAGGAAAAAAGAAAATCCTTAATGAGAAACAGAAATCCTTTCCCACAAGAGAAAAACTAATGACAGCTGCCAAAATTAATGTAGTAAAACTCTGTGCTCATTTCAGAGTGATCTGGTTTTTACTCCTTTCAAAGATTTGCTTGTAGAAAAATACTGCTTAGAGTTTTTACTTGTTGCCATGTTGTCTTCTATACTTTCTTAGCCCAGCCTTTCAAAACCTACGAATAACCATGTTTCTTTACCTAAGAAGTGCAAAATTTCTGAATGAATTTTCCACTTCGAAGTACACAAAAATCATTCCATCCAACTCAGCACAAGAAAATCCATGCTCCCTGCTGGCCTGCTGTTCTACAGTCTGTTTCACCCATTGGTAATATTACCACGACTGGTGGAGAAAATGCATTGACAATAAAGATTTCAGAACATTCAAGAGATTCCAGCTACCACACTTACACAAACATTTCCATCTTCATAACTTCAGTTATTATATATTAAGGGAGAAGAAGAATGAATTAAACAGAAAAATGCATCAAACACCAACTGCTGGTACAATTGTTCAGCTGAACAAATGCAAACAAAGACACAGAATACAGATACAGAAAACCTGTGTTTTGAATAAAGTCATGGGTTTCCCCAGGTTATTTCACTGGCAGAAAGCAATGGCTTTTATATGGACATAGCTCTATAAGATTTTACCCATCTCTAAAACACATAGAAAAATGCAACAACAGCATATAGTAGCTACCAGCATTGGCACTTCTCACCTCATTTCAACAGCGAAGTGAATCAAAAACTGGCTGAATGGCCAAAGCCAGAGGAAAGCGATCAGTGATGTAAAGTCCAGTTAGCTGGAGGCCAGTCATGAGGGAGTACCTCAGGGGTCAATACTGGGTCCAGCCCTGCTTTACTTCTTCATTAGCAATCTAAATGATGAGGCAGAGCGCACCGTCATTAAATTCGTGGATGACAAATAAGTGGGGACAGTGGTTGACTTATTAGAGGGCTGGGCAACCATTCAGAAGGAGCTCAACAGGATGGAGCGGTGGGCTGACAGGAAGGATTGGAACCTCATGCAGTTCAACAAGGAGAAGTGCAGAGCCCTATAGCTAGGAACAGCCCCCCATGGGGCCACCAACTGGAAGGTAAAAAAGTGCTTGGCGGTTCTGGTGGGCATCAAGTTGAACATAAGTCAATGTGCCCCTGCTGCTAGGGCTAATGGCATCCTGGACTGCATTAGGAAGACTGTTAACAGCACATCAAGAAGTGATGCTTCCCTCCTCCTCAGCACTGAAGAGACCACACCTACCACCAGTGCTGTGTCCTGTTCTGTGGCCACTAGTACAAGAAAGACATGGACAGACTGGAAAGTGCTATCAGGATGAAAAAAAAGCTGGAGGAGCTCTCTTGAGAGAGGATGAGAAGAGGTCAGGAGAGCTGGGACTGTTCATGCCTGGAAAAGAAAAGACATCCACAAATACTTGAAGGAAGGAAGCTAAGAGGACAGAGCCAGGCTCTTTGCAGTGGTGCATTGGTGCCAGAATAAAACACAGTGGGTACTAATCAGAACACTGGAGGCTCCCTCTGAGTATCAGGCAGTGCTGTGCTGTGCAGGTGATGGACCACTGGTACAGGTTGCCCAGAAAGGCTGTGGAGTCTCCTCCTGAGAGATCTTCAGAAGCGTGGGCACCATGCTCTGGCTGCCCCTGCTGCAGCAGGGGTTGCTGCAGATAGACTCAGCAATCCTGGATAATCTCAGCTATTCTGGGACTCTGTGGTGCTTGAAAATATACGTGCTAGAGATCATTATGCTCACAAGAATCTAGGTGCCTTCCTTTTACCAGTGTCAGATCATGATAGCTGACAATTCTGTTAGAATTCTATGAGTATGTTCAGCAGCTGTTGCTAAACTGCTGTCAAAATCAGTAACTACAACATAAACTGATTAAACTCGTCTTCAGCATGAAAGACTTCCCCACATTTAGGCTTTAGCTGCAGGAATTTTTGTTAGACATTTTGCACAGGATAGAAGGGGCTAAAAAAAATCCATGTATGTTTATTCTTTTTCCCAAGAACAATTGCCATTAGCAAGACATTATCCTTGTTCTCCACCTCAAAACACTCACAACCATCAGCTGTAACTGATCATGAATGGTGAAAGGGAAAAACTACACTAACCAAGTTTTGGCTGCACTGATGAGAAGAATTGAGGCACAAGTTTTGCAAAGGCACTGCTCACCTCTAGGTGTCACAGAGCTGAGGTTAGCAGCTGCTCTTCACACATAAAAGCAAGGAGATGATTCTGGTCCAAATAGAGCAAAGAACAAAAATAGCTCATTTTTCCAACAAAACTGTTACACACAACAGTACAGACAAAACATCACTTGTTTCTTTTAAAACAAACAAACAAAAAAAATAATACCCCACAACCTACAGCAGACAATAGAAATATCTCTTCTAGAAAAATCCAGTTACATACTTGTTCTTTTATTCAATTGAAATGTCTTGTCCTCTTTATACAATTAAAGGTCTCAAAATCAAAGATTTTGCTTAATGCTGACATTTCAATCAGTATTTATAAGCTCCATTTTTTTTTTTTTTCAGTTCAGATGGCCCACGGCTTACTGGTAATATACTCTGCTGATGTGGAAGAAAGGATCAAATTCGAGGGCAAGGATCACACCAGAAAAAAATGAGACTTGCTTTAGAACTGCAAGGTAAATATTAACCTGCTTGCCAAAACATACGTTTCTATTTTGCCCACTTCAAAAGCATAGACTCATGCTCACTGCAACAACATGAATATTAGTGGGTTTCTACACAGCTTTAAATGCCCTCCTATAACCACGCTAATTTCGGCCACCCCCCAGAAGAGAGCACTGGGAAGCAACGTTTTGTCTTTTCAACTAATATAAACTTCAACAGGCTCTTTATGGTCTTCTTATCACGCACCCGCTTTCCACTTCTTTTCCTAATGGTTTGCCACACTTGCTACTTAATTGCAAAGGTCTACTGTCATTAGAATAGTCAGGTTGGAAGAGACCTTCAAAGATCACCTACTCCAACTGTCTGGTCACATCAGGGCTAACAAAAAGCTAATATGTATTACTGAAGACACTGACCAAACCACTTGAACACGGACACAGAGGGCATCAACCACCTCTCTAGGAAACCTGCTTCAGTGCCTGACCACCCTTCACATCAGAAGTGTTTCCTGATTCCCAGCCTGATCCACCCCTGCTGATTCCCATGCTGCCATTCCCACTCTGCCATCAGTTCCCAGCAGCAGAACACCTCTCTCTGTCTCCCCTCCTCAGGGAGCTGCAGGGAGCACTGAGGTCATCTCTTGGTCCCTGCTTCTCTGGGCTGGGCAATCCCAGTGCCCTCAGCCCCTCCTCATATCAACTGCCTTCCTGCCCTGCTGCACCAGCTGTGCTGTCCTCCTCCAGACCCTCTTAAGAACTGTAAACACCCTCAAATCTCCACACATTCTTCATGGTGATGCCAAACCAAGGCTAAGCATGCAAACGAAAACCTTCCTTGCCTGCTCCAAGCCCCTAGGTGCCGCTCTGTAACAGGTATGAGGCAAGGCCCATCAGTGGGTGGTAACAGCCCACTCAGTCCAGATAAACTAACAAAACCAAAGCAGGAAAAGCCTTCCCCCAACATCAAGAAGAGATCGAGCACTAGTTGTAGGTGATTCTTTCCTGCAGGGAACTGAACGTCCAATATGCTGAGCAGACCCACTTCTTAGAGAAGTCTACTGTCTTCATGGGGCTCAGGCAAGGGACGTCACCAGGAAACTACCTAGCCTGGTATGACCACCAAGCTGGTACGACCACTGTCCATCCCTTATTGCTTTTCCATACAGGGAGAGATGAAGCAGCTACACATGGATTGAGAGCTATCTAAAGGGACTTCAAGGTTCAATGGCTGAAGGAACTGAATGCACAAATCATCTTCTCTGCCTTCTGTATTGGGTAAGAGCAAGTCGAAAGCCTCTGGGTGACAGTTAGAGATCAAGGTTGCAAAAGGAGCCCTATGATCCATGTCTACTACAGCCCACCAGATCAAGTGGAGCCTTTTGATGAGGTCTTCTACCTCCAGCAATAGGAGCTATGACAATTGCAAATGCTCATCCTGCTGGGGGACTTCACTCAACCAGACATCTGCTGGGAAAGTAGCATAACGAGATGCAGGCAAATCCAAGACACTCCTAAAATGCATTGAGGATAACTTCCTCAGTCAAGTATTGGAAGGCCCCACCAGGGAGCATGAATACTGGACCTGTTGCTCACCAATGCAAACAAACTGATAGATGATAGTAGGACTGGAAGCTGCCTGGTCTGCAGCAACCATGCTATGGTTGAGTTCATGCTCCAGAAGGATGTGAGACAGGCAAAGAGTAAAATTAGGACACTAAATTTTAGGAAAGCTAGCTTCCAGCTCTTTGGAGAGCTAGTCAACAAAACACCGTGGCAAAATGCTCTCATGGGTAAGGGCACAGAGCAGAACTGGCAGATCTTTAAGGAAGCTTTTGCTGGCACACAAGAGCTCTTCATTCTGAGGTGTAGCAAGTCAGGAAAGGAAGGGAAGAGACCGGCACGGATGAACCAGGACCTGCTGGTCAAACTGAGGAGCAAGAAGAAAACACAAAGGCAGTGGAAACAAGAACAGGTACTGTGGGAAGACTGTAAGAAAGCTTGTAGACTGTAGGGATAGGTCAGGAAAGCCAATGCCCAGCTTGAACTAAATTTGGCAAGGGATGCCAACAAGGACAAGAAAGGCTTCTACAGGTATCCCAACCAGAAAAGGAAAGTCCAGGAGAGTGTACTCCCCCTAGTGAGTGAAACAGGCAAGCTGCTAACAATAGACGAGGTACTCAACAAGTTTTCTTGCCTTGGTCTTCTCAGATAACTGCTCAGCACACAGCCCTCAAATGTTTAGTTTGGTACTGGGGAAGCAACATCCTTCACACTGTAAACAAAGACCTGGTTCATGAACACCTGAGGAACCTAAACATCCACAAATCTATGGGTCCCAATGAGATGCATCCCAAAGTCCTTAGAAAATTAGTTTATGTAGTTGTCAAGCCACTTTCAATGGTATTTGAGAAGTCGTGGCAATCAGGTGAAGTCCCTAGTGACCAGAAAAAAAGCAATATCACATCAATTTTTAAGAAGGGTAAAGAAGGATGACCCTGGGAACTACTGATCTGTCAGTCTCCCTCTGTTCCCGACCTCTTCAGTACAGTCTGTTGTGACAGGATAAGGAAAAATGGCTTCAATCTTAAAGAGGGGATTATTTAGGCTGGATATAAAGAAGGAGTCTTTTCAGTGAGGGTGGTGAGGCGCTGGAACAGATGATCTTTACAGGTACCTTCCAACTCCCAGGATTCTACAATTCTATAAATACAGTGGGAGAATTACTGCTTTTGAGCACATGGCTGTGCTGTGCTAATGCACTTTAAGATGCAGTTTGCCCCCTGGCTGCCAGGACACACTAGTGGCTCCAGCTGAGCTGCTGACACCAGCCCTTCCAGGTCCTCTCCTGCCTAGCTGCTCCCCAGCCACTCATCTCCCATCTGGTGTTGTTCTATCTCAAGTGTAGCATCACATATTTTCATCTGTTGGAACTCATGCTGCTGTGCTCCAGTCTATCTAATCCTTCTGTAAGGACTCCCATCCCTCCAAAGAGTCAACAGCACCTCCCAGTTCAACATTATGAGCAAATATATTTAATTCCTACCAGAATTGGCCCTAGGAAGAATTGTGCCTAGAACTACTTCCCCTATATGGTGGGCAAAAATCTAGAAGCATCTTTAATTATCAGTCAGTACTCCACAGCAAGAAAAATTAATTTTACCCCTTCCAGAAACAATATGGCAGAAATCTCGCGATTCTCATTGATACTACATTGCTCTTCCTGTTGATGTTATCTTCTTTAACTAGCTGCAATTTTGAGTAACCACAGCGGACAAGAAAAAAAATACTGAAAGGTAATTTTTCTTTGGGGATCTGAATGCTCTTTCTAAATATTCCTTATCACCAAGGGATCATAACATTAATGTTAGTATTCTGCCATTTATCTTTTCATCTGAAAGTCTCAAAACATATGCAACAAACATCTTCTGGAGTAAACTACCAATATTAAAACTTTGCTACAGGCAGGAAGCTCATGTCTACTCAACGCCAGCTTCTTAATACTGACAGTTTCAATGAAGAAGAAAGAAAAAAAAAAAAAAGAACACTACACATAACTTGACTAAGCAGCACAAATTACTACTGTTGGAACACTTCTTAACAATTTGTAGACTCCTGAATCTGAAGTAAATCACTCTGCAGAATTCCAAGCAAGGATTCCAGCTAAAAGCCTACAGAAAGCAAAAACAGTGATAAATCCTTTTCAACAATTTATATCATTATTTGGTCTCTCAGTTACCTGCTAGCAATAAAGTCAAGTATATTTTATAGGGTGGTGGGTGGGTTTTGTTGTTGTTGTTGTTGTTGTTGTTTTCCTTTGGACTACTAACATTCTAGCCAAGCTGAGATCAACATCCAGATAATCTTTTGGTTTATTACCATTTTATAGTCAATTTCATCCCACTCCTTGTCCAATATGGCAGATGGATTGTTCCATGTGAAACTACAGTAAATCACGTCAGCAACTGTATTAAGTTTGTGCAAACATTACATTTTTTAAATTCCCTTTTACCTGTGACTGATCATCCTGTTTACACTGTTAATAAGGTCTAGCAGGGTAAATGGAAGTTATTTGAATTTGTATCTCTATCTAATAGGTTTGTTTGAAAGATTCTGTCATGAAAAAACTAATAAGTAATAGAAATAACTTTTCAAAGGCACAGAGATTTCTTATGTGACATGTAAAACTGTCATTTCAAGGACCTCCCCACTGCCCAAAAGGATAAAAAAGGAGATTTCAATTCCATCTTTTCAACATTAAATTAGATATTAAAGAGTAGACAGTAGATAGTTTCTTCTCTACACTATCTGTTGTTAAACCAGCAGGAGGCAACCCAAACTCAGAGTCTACAGCAAGGAATGGTATAAAAAATTTATCCCAGTTCCTATATTGATTTGTAAGAGTCATCTGACAGGCTAGGTTCAGTGGTTCTCACCTTTCCTGCAGTCATGCCAGCAAGACCAAAATATGCAAGTGAAAAAAAGTGCACTAGTATATTTTGGAAAGTTATTTTTCATTAGTAAAGTATGCACATGCAGAATAAATACGAAATACTTCAGAGAGAAAATAAAACTGACTTTTTGATGACACAAAACTTACCTCAGTACGCTTGAAATATTTCCTAATACTAGCTATTTTTCCCCTTAATTTCATGGTTCTATCTACTCCAAACCTTCAGTGTCCACACTATGCAGACTTCCCACACCACACTTAAAAGAGGATGCAATTTAACCATACCTTAACTTCATAGTTCTGCATTTCTGAAGGATTTGGGTTTGGATTTTTTGTTTGTTTTTTGTTTGTTTGTTTTAGTATGTTTTTGTTTTTGTTTTTTAATATACTGTCATTTACATTGCTCAAACAATTTCTAGTACTATTTCTACAACAGCTATTTCTATTTTTAAAACCAGGAGACATGCAGGCACATGAATGAAGGCCAAGCATTTGAAGTAACAGCTGCAAACCTCTAATTATAACTTGGTATTACTTTCTATAAAACTAGTGTTTTAGTTAAGGAGAAAGAAGAATAATGTAGATTTATTTTGTTTCCTTTTGGGGAAAGAAGATTACAAAATCAATCTAGTATAATTAATAACAGGTGACCAAAATACTTATTTGTCCAAGAATTACAACAATGTCAACTTCTAACTTGCCAAAGAGAGCAGCCATTTCTACCCTCTGAGTGCAAACTATATTCTGCGTCTATTTATATGTCTGCCAGACTCTCTTACCTTTGGTAAATAAACTTCTAGCAATCAATTGGTCATCAAATCAAATACTTTCACCTGTTGCCAGAGACTAGAGTTAAGGAATAGTACTTCTTTGCAGTTCTCTGCCTTATGAATCATTTCTTCTTGAAATAAAATGAGGCAGTGCAAAAGTTACAGCAGTACCTTACACTCAAAGTTGACTGTTTCAATTTGTGCCCAATTTACTGCATAAAGTACCAAAATTCTAAGAACGTATGTGATTTAAGAAGTACTACAAACGTAGCATAAAAGAACATACAAGAGCTGCTCTGGAAGTAAAGCCTTGTGTTTTATTATGTCAGCCCACAGTGTCAGAGGCGGGTGCTTGGTAGTATGGCAGTAGAGGCTGAATGATCCTACCAAATCCCATTACGTTTTGTTGCCGTGCGACAGACAGAAGCAGCAGGGTAGTCAGACAAAATGGCATCTGACATCGAAGCGTAGAAGAAGCAAAGCTGTGTTGTTCAGTTCCTCCACACAGAAAAAATGGCATCCAATAGCATTCATTGACACTTGATGAATGTTTCTGGAGACCAAACAATGGATACGAGCACAGTGAAGGGTGGATGGTTTTTGCACATTTCAGCAGTGGTGAGAGCAACAGCAGGACATCTTTGCTGGTGCAGATCTTTATGACTGCAGCACACAAGCTCTTGTTCATCACTGGTGAAAATGCATAGCTAACGGTAGTGATTGTTGAAAAACGGTGTTTTGTAGCTGAGATTTTGCTCTATTAAATAGCGTTATTGTGCTCTTTGTACCTGTTGTAGATTCCTTGAAAATAAATCTGAGGCATTATGTTCAGAGCAACCTATGTACAGTAATACCTAAACATTTATTTATTGACAATTTTAAATAAATAATTGTTTTAGGCTTTCCATCTACTTAAGAACTTCAGTCTTAGCAGGTGGAGATATGGTTCTAAATAGTATTCTAAAAAAATCATCTGTCACTAAAACAGTAAAACAAGTAGAGGTTGCTTATTCACATGGCCCACATCTCTAACACTATCAAGGGTTTTGTTAGGGTCCTTGCTAAGTTTCCACAGATGCAAAGGGGGGGACTGACGGACAAAACAGGATACACCTCCCAAAGACCTCTTTATTTAAAGGAACCAGAGGATTATCATAATTCCAAAATTTCTGAGAGATTTGCTGGCTATCATAAACAACACTCAGATACTGCAGTTGGATGCCATGAACTTGGTTAACATGGCCATATCTTCATTATTGTCTTTTGACAGTACAGGCCAAGATCCTCCCCTTTAAGGAGACATTAGTCTCAGAACATTAGCCTCCACATCAACAGCCAACACATCCCATGCTACTCTGAGTCTTCCCTATTCTTAATCCACAAACGCACCTTGTAGAAGACCAGAATGACGTGAGAACACCTGCAGAGTTCCAGGTTATCGTCTGTATTCCACAGGTGGAGAATCTTCAGGGCAAGTTGTAGACTAGTATCTTCTGAATCACTACAAATTGCTGATCCATATACTAACTCTGTAGTCTACTGATCAGTCACTGATCAGTCACTACACTGAGATCAGTCACTACACACAGAGATTAGATGTGGCTAGGCTCTGTAGGTCACTTACAGTCAGCCTGACACAGCTACCAACAGTAAGCTTGGCTACATGACTTCTATGCACACAGTTCTCAGCTGAGCAACAAGTCCCAGCAGAACAGTAAGGTCTGCGCACTGTGAGCACCCTCAAACATTCAAAGGCGCCCTTGTCCCCAGTTATATACTAGAAGCTATTCTTCACCTTAAAAAAAGCACTAGATACAGAAGAATCTTTCTCACAAGCACAAGTCACTGCAGCTTCCAGGAGAGACAATGACCTTTTTCCAAGTCTCTCAAACACACATTCTCCTACGTCTGAGATGTTAGGAGCCAGATGGAAGAAACCTGAGGATAAGGCACACAAATCAAAACACGCTCACAAACTCAGCAGCATGTTTTCCTAGGCATAAAACCAGCATTCATCTGCGGGTCTTTGACGGCTTTCCCCCACCCCCAACAAGCATCCCTGATACAAGCAAAAGTTTCTGCAAGCTGTGCAGCCTGGGCTTCCGTAACATCCTGCCACCTGGGCAAACAGCTGCTGCACAGGAAAGCAAAAGGAATAAAAGAGAACCTACCAGTCTCTATAGAGCCAAGAGACAACATAACATTTCAAAGTAACACGTTTGCTTGCTTTTTTAAAAATTGTAACAAGCTTAAAGGAAGGCACGTCACTTTGCCTCTTCAGCCTAAAAGCAATAGGCAAGATTACCCTTGCTTTAGGAGTACAAGACCAGTGGACTGCTGGTTTCTGCGTATCTACAACTACCAAGAGTAACTGGCAACCCTTCCTGAGGCAATAAACCTATATCTAGGAGTGTGGTAAAAGAAACTGCTGGGAAAGCTGACAGTGCTGTCGCCTTTCTACAGGTTCCTACATCTGGATCAACCTGCTGAGTTGACTCTTACTCCTTTCCTCCTAAGTCTTGATTGGGAGAGCTTCTCTGGTCCACAGTATAACGAGAATATATCAAAGCCCTGTGGGTCTGAGCATGAGAAGTGGCTGCTGAGAGGGAACTGCAGCAAGTACATCTGCAGAGGAATACAGTTAGCAGGTTAAGTGCTCTGCAGGGCTAAAAGACAAGCTACACTGCCGTTACCTTTTGAGCTGAGAGAAGTCCAACTTGATCAGTTGGATTCACATTTTAGAACATCCTGCGCTTTCTTCAACTGTACTGTGAACAGATTCCTTCAAGCATAGCACTGGCCATGTTGTCACAGTATCTGATAGGAAGGGTGCTTAAATTCAACATGACAGGAAAGAAAAAGGGTGACAGAAGCCTGATGTCATCCCTGTTGCACTGTTAGTAGTAGTCAGTCAGTGAGTGTGCAAAAGAAAAGCAGCTCAGGAAGTGAAGCAGCAGAATACAAGAAAAGACAGGTTTTGTCTCTCAATGCTAAGCGCCAATAGCATTTTATCACCCTCCCTCCACCGTGCCATCTGAATAGCAGAGAGAACCTCATGCTGCCTCAAGTACGTACTGAAGCATAGATGGACCTTTAAGGAACACAGAATATCTTTGCTTGTTGTGTAGGTGCCATATCACCCTGCTTCCCAGCCAAACCCGCAAGTGAAACACTGCAATGTACAAGTGGGACTGCTAAGGTAATCCTGGACTACACCTCTCATCACCACACCACTACCTGGAGCACCTGCTTCAGAAGCAGCACAGGTTTACCTTCATCTCCTGAGTTGTCTCACAGTCAATGGAACAGTAGCCTAATCTAGCCCCAACAGTTCTGAGCAAAGGTGAACACAGCCCTTTCATGACTGCTTCCAGGGCCTGTCCTGTGCAGAGCAGCAACTCATGTGTTCCTCACTGCTTCATTGCAGAAACGGGGGCCAACATCCCTGCTCCAAAAATTCTTGCTAAAGGGCAGCTATTGAGTTGCCAAGTTCTGTTCCTGGTCCTACGTTCCATCAGTTGGTGCAGACTGAGTGCAGTCTGATAATGAGGAAACATCTTATTTCCTAGGCTTAAGATCTCAAGAAAGATGAAGATAAAGCACAGAACCCATGCCTCAGTTTGATTCAGGCACAAAAGAAGGGAAAGACAGACAAGAGGGAGTGGGAAACATGCAACAATTCTTACCTCAAGTTACCTTAATCAAACCACAAAAGTACAGTCCTCTCAGCTGCAGCAGTTGATCTCAAGAAAAGAGCAAGACAGGTGGGAGAAGAAAACACATATGCATCTGGTATAAAAAACACAGCAGCTATTCTTCACTGAGTGTATAGGAACAGTGTATAGGAAAGGAAGAAGGGAAGAGGTGGCTGTCCAAAAAGACAAGCACAGTTGCCTGTTAGAATCAGTATTACTCTGCTGTCGTTTGGAAATACTATTCACCTAGTGAAAGGGCACCAAAAAACAAGATTGGGAAGCCTGCTTCTCCAGGAGTTCACGAGGTAGACGTGCAAAATGAGATAGGGCAACTGATCTGCAGTCCGGTCCATGCCTCTGACAGCTACGACCTCACAGCTCTTCTCTTCTGATACACAGTATGGGCAGCAAAGCAGTGCTAGTTTGCCTCGTTTCTCTTTTCTACCGAGGCATTTTAATCAAAACAAAGTATTCACTAAAGCTGTGTGCTCCTACTGTGTGCTAAAGAGTCTTTTCCAAGCAGATGGTCATTCAGAGGCTGCTGACAATGGCCACAAGTGGAAAGGCAGAGGATGCAGTGCTTTGTGCTACCAGTCCCCCCCCACGTGCTGGGCTGGTGTCCAGCAGCAGTGAGCTGCCCATGTACTTGCTCAAGGATATCCTCCCACCAGCAAAGAACACCAACTAAAGAGCAGTGGCTAAGGGTTGTTCAGCATCAATCAAGGCCCTTTCTGTTCCTTTCGTCTTGAGGGAAATGAAGTGCAAATACTGAGAAAGTTGCTTTGTAGATACCAGACTGAGGTTTTCATAGTACACCTGCCTTTGGCAAGACAGGTGCACCACGGGTATGGCAGAATACTGCTGGAAAACCAGATAAAGAAGGAGGGACAAAAGCTAGCAAGGCTTATACCCATAGAAGAGCACCCTGGTACGCATTTTTCCTCTGCCCTTCCACACTGAAGGCATTATCTTAAGCAATTTGAGGGTACATCAAAAGGAGAGCTTAGAACTGACAGTGTTAAAGTCTGAAATGAATTAAAAATACTTTATATGTTGACATCAGCAAAAGTCAACAGAACAGATACTAACTGAGTCAATAAACACAGAAATGGAAAGTCTAACAACAGTATCAGGAATCAGTTTTGAAAGCAAGCTAAGACAAACTGCATCCATTTACGGAACACTTTTTTTCCTTTTTAAATGGGCTTTTCTTTCAAGATCAAAATTACAACCACTGATTTACTTCAATCCATATCAAAGGTTATACATAAATGCTGTCATTGATACTGAACGTATCAGAATCAAAAGGGAAGTAGAGAATGAGATTTCTGGAAAAGGTGGTAATGGAAACACTGCTCCATTTTTGCTCGAATCTAACAAAAAGTAACAAAAATAGATACAGCTGACCCATTACAGATGTTCTAAAATACCCATTATAATACACTTCATTAGTTTAGACAGTAAAAGCTCCATAACAGTCACTAAGTGTGATATTTCAAACTGTTCCGCTTCCTATTTAAAAAAAGAATGCCTCTAAAAAGGTAGATCAATCTTATGAACTTAACTCATACTGCCACTTTATCTGCTAATATCACCTTTTGATGCCGAAGTCATCTTTTTTTCTTTTTTTTTCTCTGAAAGTTTCTTTTTCTCTGAAAGTTCATATCAGAGGTTGGCAATGAAAGACTCAGTTGTTTTCCTCACATAGACAATTTCTTAAATAACGAAAGCTTTTTGTTTAAGACAAAAGAACTGCACACGTTAAAGAAAACAAATACAATGAAAAATAATAACACAGAAGCAGAACATTTCATACAGTTTCTATTTCTATTTGCAGACAGATCTAAAAAAAGCCTTAGCTCAACTTTTCAAAGTACAACAAATGCATGTGATTATGAATTTTTCTAGCACTGAAATTCAGCATCAGAGACAGAGCGATTATATCACTTGCAGACAAGTAATAATTAAATCTCCCATCAAGCACACAGAAGAGTTTTGCTTTAGTAACAAGCATTTTTCTGAAACAATATTTCACTTTTAAAAATGCTCCTTCAATGAAAGCACTCACTTTTGAAGCCGCCGGTTCCACTAGTCTCTGACGGTGACGTGCTGAGCTGAAATGACTCTTCTGAGGTGCCCCTTCCTGACAGCGAATGGAGAAAGGAGAGGAACGAGGAGAAAAAGGAGGGAAATGGATCGTGGAGGGGATGGAATGGATGATGTTGGAAAGGGGAGAAGGAGAGTATTTAACTGAACTGTACTTGTCACTAGCTTTGTAAAAGCTTTATGAAATCAAATTCCATTAATTTCATCATACAAATATCAAAGAAAATGAACCTTCTGCAAGTAGCCTTGTTAGGCTTTTACATAGTATTCACAAGCATTTAATGACACTGAGTAGTAAAATTGCACATACACCAGCCTACCTCGTTTCCAGATATGCACATCAGAATTAAGAAAGATCCATTTTGCTGTCCCACTTACTCATACTACCTTGCATTTTCTGTATCAGTGTAAGAAGTCGCACACCAAACACATTACAAATTTCTACCTCTTTTGCTGCTCTTCCTGCCCCACAAAACTGTATCAAAGAGGCGTTCCACTAACACATCTAAGAAACACTCTACATTAAAGTATTAGGTTGAGCAGCTTTTCTGGAAATTGATTCCATTTGTTCTTACTTTTTGACAGACTAAACACATGCCATCAACTGAACACCTTTGTAATGTCCTGGAAAAATCTATGGGATGCAATGAACTACGAACACAAGAAACTGCCTCCAGAAGATACATTTTTCTGTGTGAATACGCAGCTGTATCTAACAGACAAGAAAAGAAGCGATAATACTGCAAGCCACAGAGCAGAAAAGCAAGAACAACGTAGTGAATCAGAGCCCCTTTGGCTTTGTCAGAGTGCTGGGCAGGAGGGCTACTAGGGAGGATGCACTCTGGTTTCTCTGACATGAGTCTCCAGAAATTCATTCCCATGAATTCAGGAAAACATTAGCTGGAGGTCCTACCAACATAGCAACAGAAGTGCACAGGAACATGAGGTGTTACTGGTTTTGCTGAGCAAAAGTATAGAGGCGAAAGCCAAGCAAAGTAAGATAGGTAATAATGGAGCAGCATCTAGGTCTGACTGAATCATATCTGCATGATTAGTCTTTGTTCCTGAAATTAACACTACAGAACTGCAGCAGTCAAACTGCTCTGAGGCAATCCCTTGAGAAAGGGCCAAGTCAAACAAATATAAATATACACCATTAAGTTTTCTGGTGAATAAGTGTATCTAGAAGAAGATTCAGAGGGAACAGCCACAGTTGCACAACTTAACACATGAAAAATCGCACTTTATTTCTCACTATCAGAAGCAATACATAATTCCTGTTAGAAATCTATTAAAAGAGGGGGAAAAAAAACAACCAGAACAGTTCCACAAATGCAAGCTAGACTTGCTCATATTCCTGAAAAGATGTCATCTGCAGAATTAACTGAAAATAAGTTTATACCCAAATTAGTATTTTCGATAATCATGACTCTGCTTTCCACAAAGTAATTTCTACCCTCCCTTAAAAACAAAAAAATAAAATAATTAGAAGTCTCCACACTCAACAAGATGCCATGAAGAGCCAGCTTTGTAAGTCAAAAAAGATCTGGTGAAAACAAAGGTTATACACACTGCAGGAACATTATGTCACATTAACCCAGTGAATTATGGTAAACGTGCAATAATATGAACAGTGCAAACTAACCCCCATTACCCAACTACCCAATTTTCTGAAGATCTGCAAACAAATGCAGTAGTAATTCAGAGGACATCAATACCCTCTCCACATACATATTTATAATAAACATCCTCTGCCTCAATATAAATAGGGTCAGTGATACAAAGGGAGAGTTTTCCAAACACCTTTAAAGCAACAACACCTGCCCTTCCATTACTGAATATTCTTAATTCAGGAGGAAAAAAGTGTTCAAAATGATAAGCTATCAGAAAACAAAATTACAACAAATAGCCCTCAAAACATGTAGTCCTATTAAGAGAGAAATTAAAAATTGAAATAGTTTTCTCATGACATTTTCTGAGATATTAATCAATCTTATTTAAAAGAAAAAGCACAACTACAGTATGCATGTATTATGCACTCAAAAACTTGATTTGCAGCATTTCTGCATTTTTTACCATTTACTTAAGATCTGGCAGAAGGTTAGGAAAAACTATCCAATATGGAGCACAAAGTATTCGTGAACATAACATAAGATTTCAAGGTGAAATTGAATTTCTTTTTTAATGCTGAAATGAATTTAACTACAAGTTTGAAGAGGGTCTCTCAATCTCTCAAGTGAAGAAGTGATAATGTAATGAGCCCTAATACTCCCTGCCTGTTTTAGTCCTTTAATCCTATGATTATCAGAGCATTAACAAAAACAACACTCTTGTAGTGCCTCAATGCCTATAGAAGAAAAAAAAAAAACAACACAACAAACAGAATCCAGACCAAACCAGGTCCTCCCCTTTATCGCTTAATACAAACTTTAACACTGTGGAAATACAGATTCTCGAAGTGTCCCATTCTCTCCTGTCACGGGTTGGAACCATCATATGTCAACTTAATTACTTTTTTACACTAATCAGCAAGAATGCCAAACTTCAGAGACCCTACCTTCTGTCTTGTTAAGGTTATTAAACCCATCTAACATGAAATTCTGGAAATTATTCCCTGTTATCAACAGCTTTTTCCTTCCTACCTCCCTTTTAAAATATACCTCAGAAGCAGTCCAGAGATGTCCAGATAAAAACACAGTTTACACCATGAAAAATCCTGGTACCAAACAGGGATACCATTTCACACGCACAAAAGTAGGACCAAATTGATGCAATTGTTCCTATGATGAAGAGTCTTGAACTCTACTAAAATGATATGTGGGCTGCCTGCAATGACACCAGAAACATTAGAACCACAAAAGATTACAAATCAGAATACATTAACAGTACATTTTGTTCATGTAATATAATCAGATGGGTAGACTGGCAGTGTTAGTATAAACAGGCACAGGATGAACAGTTAATAAAACCCAAGACTATCAGATTCATTGTCTCCTGCACTACAGAATGTGGAATTTTCTTTCTTTTTTTTTTTTTTTCCAAATCATAAATAATACATTCTACTCACTTTTGTGCTGCTACTCACGTGGTACCAGACGCTTCAACTCTCTGCTAGGATAAGAAATGTGCCATGGTGCAAGTCATGCCATGAGTCCCCACCATGAAGACCAGCAGTAACCAGATTCTGGAGAGTCTCTCTGCAGCTTCCCCGCTAGCTAATTCTTGCCCTAAAGCCAGAGTTCACAATTCCTCCTATCAAGCCTGTACAACTGTTCTGTAAAACAGAAATGGTCTAGACTAAACACAGCTATTACTGGTGCAGAAGGGTCACAGCTCATCCGAAAGTCATCCCATTCAACAAGCCCACAGATGTTGTGAAATGGACTACTGATGAGAACCAAGGGACCAATGACTCTTTATGCTGCACTGCTGCTAAAGGTCTCAACATCTAAGCTCTGCTCTCACCAAAATCAAGTAGGAATGAATGTTTACTATTAGGAATTATTAATACAAAGCTACCTTGAGGGTGCAACTGAAATCAGTAGCTGTTAACAGAAACTGCTGAGACTGTGCATACAAAAACAAACAAACAAAAAAACTGCAACAAAAAAAACCAACACAACTGGAGTTAGAGATAATAAAGGTGAGAGTAAAGAGCTAAGAGAATTAAGTTCTTTCACTCCAGAAGAATTCAAAATTTGAAGTACGCAGAGACATTAGAGCACATGCATATGTGTTTCCCATTATATCATAACTTCATGCCCTTTAATATTACACTCTCGCTGATAAAAATTTTCTCTATGCACTCATCAGCTGTATGTACTGTTCCAGACAAGGCACAGAAAAAGTCAGGACGAGGGTCTCAGAGGTAGAGCTATTGTTCATTTAATAAGGTGCAGGGAAAAAAAATAATAAATTTACAGGCTGAAAAGTCTAATGCCTTCAGAGAAACTGTCCTGCTACTACCAGCAAAGATCATCCTACAGATCCATGATACCCTGTGAATGTCCCTCCCAGAGAAACAGGCCAGCTGCAATTGATAAATTGATAAAAAGCAATTGTCAGAAAACAAGCTTCCTGTAAAGGTGAGCATGATCAAATCACCATGGGCAGCTGGATGAAAGAAGGCAGACTCTTAAATAATTCCTGTCCAAGGGAAGGCGATTTAGGTAGATGGTATGGAGAACACCGGTCAGGAAGCAGAGCCAGAGAATTATTTCACGATCCAGGTGTGTAATCCAATGCCAAAGTCAGGTACTGAACACATTACAGAGCTCTGAAGGCACAGAATCCTGAAAGCAATTATGAGAAGGAAACATGATTTAAGCTGCACAGGTTGGCAAGCCACTTCAACTACCTACAGGCCTTAACACTGCTACCAAAAGCAGGTCCTGTGTAAGAGGGGACATCACTCATTTTTGCGGAAATAGCAAGAGCAAGAGCATCTGAGTTGTCAAGCACATGCTCTTATTTGAAGATATTTCTACCTCCAGACTGAAGTGGCAACTGTTTCCTTTTTCACTCCATTTCTCTTAGCTGCAGGACCAAGCTGAGGAGCAACAGCAGCAGCATCCCACACGGACAATATGAATACACCAGCCAACACCACACTGAGTACCTGATGGCTCCACCTGTGGTTGGCACTGAAGAAAAATTCACAACAACAACTCCATTCATGTGGGGCTGGACAAATCTTGATGCTAATGAATCTATTTCTTTGTTTTTGTTATCACCATATTCAACCCCATTTCTCAAGAGCCCATACTCCCTAACCTTTAAGTACACTTCATCCTCCAAGACTAGCCTTGTGCTATGTCCTTGATGCACAGCTGAATCTGGGATTAAAGTTCCAGACATCTGAGATTCCACACCCTACAGTGTCCCCCCACTCCAGTCTAAGCATCTCCGCATTCACAGCTAGCGAAAGCTACAGCAGTTATAGCCAAGGCCTGCTGTCAACTGTTCAGACCATCCCCTGAACGTTTTTGTATGCATCACGATCTACCTCCGTCCCCACACTTTCCCTTACTAGATGCACTGTTACCCAACCACTTGTGCTCAGGTTGTAACACCCAAGTCAGTGTGAGGCCACAGTGCTACGCTGCAGTTAGTATAACATCACACAGTGCTGTATGCCTGCCTCCAAAGTCTTCATCTCAAAGCATAAGTCAAGACTCAGGTCCCTTCCCTTCATGTGTTAATGGTACCTCTAACAGGAGGAGTTCAGGAAACACAAGCTAAATTAGTCCAGCCCAGCCTGTGTTTTTCTTCCTTGTATCAAAGTAGGACTGCCAGCTCTGCTGACCATAACGGTCAGATCAGATAAAGGCATTAACAATCTTTACTCCCATGTATGCATAGAACAAATATATTAAGATATAAAATCTTCATAGTTTCATTGAACTAGGCAGTAAGGCAGAGAGCTGTAAAACAAGCAGCTTTCTCATACAGCTCTCCCATGTATGCACGAAGCCACAGCACACATATAGCACACTCTTCATCCACTCTCAAAGTTAGGGTTCACTCCTTTTACTGTCCTCATCTGTAATTCATACTTCTCCAAAACAAACAAAGCAGCAAAAAAGTTAAAAAACAACCAAACAAGGAACACCATAAAAACAAAAAGTCTGCTTCAGAGCAAAACACAGTTCTTCATCAGTATATCCAGCTGCTTCCTAGAAATAGTTAGGATATGCTATACAGGATATGTGATATACAGAGAGCACGATTTACACTCAGTAGCTCAATACTTGCAAGTAACAATGCAAGCCAACCAAGCGAGGTATTGTCACCCTCTATGAGAAGACCAAGTACACCAGATTCAAGATCAGATGCTCAGTAACCAATTTCTTAGAATTACACTGTACTTACAAACAGATGTAAATCTGTAGCAAGTAATATCAGTGGTTAATGATGCTTCATGCAAATTAAATACACTGTATCTTTCCAGCTTTAGAAAAATGATGCTAAAAGGTACCAGTAGAAAACTACAGTGTTGTAAAATAGTCCTGATACTTCTTTTTTTAATCATATACACAGTATTTTTAATCAACCAAGTGACTGTGAATTAGAAGTTTGTTTCAAGCATGTAAAAACTTTCAATATGTAATTGCCATTTTAATTTCTACCAAATTAGCTAGCAACTTCATTAAATCAGCAAGACACAAGTGTGTACTGTTAAAGTGCGCTTAATTAATGATAAACATGGAATAGGGTAATTCTATCCAATAAAGAAAAAAAGAAGAGAGAATATTATTAAACACATACTGGTTTAGTTCAGTTTCTGTTTTTTTTTTTTTTTCCCTCTTCCTTAATTTACACTACAGAAAGCTTCAATAAGCTATACTAAAACACATTATCAAAGATGGTAAACTTAACAGTGAACTGTTGAATCCAACTCCAGTACACCACAAGCTCAACTTCTCTTGTTATTAGTAGGAAACATTCTAAACTCTGGAAAGTTTTACTCTGGACACAAATGCAAACTTAAGAAAAAAAAAACCAATTTTCAAATTTCTGCCTCCATCATTTCTTCTGAACCACCTACAAGAGCAACAATGCTACATTTCAGTCCTAGACTACTAGCCTGAAAATTGTATCTGAGGGGTAATTCAGTATTGTTTCTACAGCAACTGCAGAGCTAATGCAGCTAAAAGCAAAGCTGTATTCCGCCCTGAAGCACACACCAAAAGGTAAGCTAACTGCCAGCTGGAGAATAAGACTGAAAACATGTGCAATGCCACAGAGCCTGCAGGAAGGCACATCAGGCAGAAAAGAAAGGTGAGCCCCACTGGAATTCACCATCATGTCTCTTGGGCACACAGTCCTCTGTGCAGCGCAGCACACACCAAGCCTTAGCCCAGTGCACAGGACAACAAGCTTGACACTGGCAACAGTTTCCAGCCTGAGATCAGGCTTTTCTGTCTGCCAGAAATTTCACTTCCAACTACGAACAAAATTAAAACAACACAAGTAAGACACATTGATATTCCAGGCTGCTTCAGTGTACTGAAGACTGAGGACTTTTAATAGAAATCAAAGGAAAATGTGGAATCTTAACATTATTTTAAAAAAAAATACGCAACTGCTGCACATTTCGAAGTGACATAACATTTTCCACATTTTCCTTTAAAAAAAAATCAAGTTTAAGAGAAAGCCATTCCATTTGGTACGACACAAACAACACCAGTTGTCATATTACCAGTAAATGCCAAGACTTTCCTCATTCTTCCTCTCTGATTAGTTATTAATGGTAAATATAACTGACCAGAAAAGTTTTGAAATTGAATTGACAGAATTTATCAGTCTAGCAAAACAAAAATGGATTCAGTCAATTTTAATAGATTTTATCTTGAAGGAATGAAAAAAAAAAAAAAAAAAAAAAGTCATGCAAATCGCAATTCACTATTTTCCAAGTAAAATGTGGGACTGCGCTATCACACAAGTCAGAGGGCTGGAGCACCTCTCCTATGAGTTGGGCTTGTTCAGCCTGGAGAAGAAATGGCTCCAGAGGGATCTCATCGTGGCCTTCCAGAAGGAATTCTTCACTCAGACAGCAGTGAAGCCCTGGCACAGCTGCCTGAAGAAGCTGTGGTGTCCCATCCTTGGAGGTGCTCAAGGGCTGGATGTGCCCTGGGCAGTCTGGTCTGGTGGGGAGCAGCCAGGGGGTGGAGCAGGATGAGCTTTAAAGGTCCCTTCCAACCTAAACAATTCTATAATTCCATGACTCTATTATTTTGAGAGTTTTAACGACTCATTATATTAAGATGGAAAATACCAAGTTACAACACTGTATATTTTGAAATGTACCAAAGATCCATTTTCATTCTGTCACCATTCCTTGTTTTTGTAGAGTTTTATTAACAGAACTGTGACTACAGAGAAAATACAAGAACAAAAGGACAAAAGAAATACGTAAACTGGAATGAAAAAATCTTGGTTTAGAATGTATGTTTGTTCTTTTCCCTAATCCTTAATCAAAAGACACAATTCAGTCTCTGATGATTTTAGAATGTAGCAAAGGAAGGACTACAGGACTGACACACAACTGAGTCACTCCACATTACCAAAAATTTGAATATCACTGCAAGACTAATTCAGTATGTAGTATTATCTACTTATAGTTCTGTTAGTTATATGACAAGTCATGAAGTCAATATACTGCAAAAGCAATAGCATTTCTTCATGCACACAGCTTCCTTATATTGGTTACCTATTGATCTGTGAGTACTGCCAAGACTACTTCTGCCAGATAAGTGTTTGACAAAAAAAGATTGCTAATTAGATACAGCCTGTTCAGGCATTACAGGTATTTCATACCTACCATCTTGCTCCCTGCCATAACACATTCTTGAACTGTATTTGAAGATACAAGTCTGACATCTCTGTATTGTGCTATAGCTGATAGCCAACAAAATGGCCTGTTCTAAGGTCATGCAATGCAATCACGGTAACAAGAGGCAACCAGAAAGGTCATTGGACCCTGCAGTCTTGGACAGAACACTTAATTCCCTGTGCCTCAACCTATCAAAGAAATAATGAAATGCTGTCTGTGTTTCAATGACAACAAGACACTGGGAAAGAATTAAACAAAGATGCAGCCATTCAAAACGTTAAGTAGCTTTGAGATTTCAGTGTTATGGCTGCAGATTGGTTAATCAGTTTTCCTGAGTATTTTTCCCCACAATTTAAGGCTTAAAAGCAATTTTAAAAAATCTATGTATGGAGAAAGAGGTAGCTGGAATATGCAAGGAGAAGAAGAAAGGGAAGCAGCATGCAATTCTAGAGCTTGCCATCAAAAAAAAAAAAAAAAAGAAAAAAAAACAGTCATGGAACTAAAAGAAAGAAAACAATAACACTAATTTAAAAGAAAAAGATAGCAACTAGTCTGCTTGAATGAAATGACACTGATAACATACCAACAGTGAAAAAGATAAAAAGTGTAAAAAAAAATCAGGTTACTGAAGAAGGTATACAGAATGTGAAAGATTGGTGACAACTGAAAAGATGAATGAGAGTAGAGCCAGACCACCCTACAAGTGGTTTGACAACTCTGAATTGAACATTCTGATGACACAGTTTGAGGTAAAAATATATGCAAGTCTTTTACTCATGTGAAAAGTAACAGTGCAGTACCTTCCCTCATCTTAGTCTCTGGGTCTTCACCAACATACTGTGAATTACAAAATAAGACATTGTGAAATACACTGTGATCTTCAAACAGAAGGCCATACAGTGTGCCAAGTGTGGAAGTTGGGTCAAGGTGCAAATTCTGTGATAGTTCTTCCCTTTCAAATTTTGATTCAGACAAGTGTGAAATGATTTTATCATTACTATTATTCTTTAACTAATAAGATGGCCATTTCTTGCTGATCTCCAGTGCCTTCAATTTAGATCTTCAGTGTAATGCTTAGGCTCTGTGCCAATCTCCACAGGCTCATGAAAACCATTTCTATTAGAGAGCCATCTCACAGCACAACCAATACATAATAAATACAAATATGCTATCGAGTCACAGAATCTAAAGAAGCAGAAGCAATGTGTCAACAGTTACACAAAAAAAGTCTTGTACAGTATTAAGCAAGGCAATTGTTATAGTCACGGTCAGAAATAAAATCAGTAAAAAATATTTCAAAACTGTAGCTTCCATTTTAAACAATAAAACAAAAACTGAAGAAAAAAAAGAAAAAAAAAAAAAGGAAGAAAACAAAAACAAACTCCCAACCTTTGAAAGTTATCTCCCAAGGAGAACAGAACTCTGAAGCCAGGACTGTATACTATACCAATTAATCTGTCCAGCAATAGGAACTTACAGGTAAGCAATGCAAAAAATTCATCTGAGGTAACTCGCTGTATGCCATTCTTGCAGAACAGACATAGAGGTTAAACTTTGTGTAGCAAAAACATGTAGCTAACAGGTCTGCTCTAATTGCCTGGCAGTCTAACCCATTAGTCAGCCGAATACCCTCCCATTAGCACTGCTTGTTATGGCAGTGTCTTCATCTCCTGGACCGTATCCTGTTGAACACAGATGTTACAGCATTTGTTTGAACAAAAAACATTCAGGCATTTTGAAGGAAAGGAAAGAATGAATATCTGACAGGATTTTCATTGATTGCTGCATTTTCTCATCGATACTAGAGAAAACACACACAAAAAAAAATTGCTGCTTTAAATACTATCTTTTTGTAGAACAGCCCCTTGGCAGAAACATATCAATTTAGAAGCATATGAATTTTCTCCCTGAACCTCGTTAGAGCTTGAAGACATGTGCACACACTTCACATACCTATAAGCCGAACCAGCTTCACTGACTTTGGCACAAGAAGAGCTTAGTATTGATCCATCAGAGGGACTCCACATCACAGAGAAACTACACTAAAATAATTGAGATTGTCTTTAGGGAGAAACAGAATAAAATAAATAAACTACTGTGGTTTGCAGCAGTGCTAAAAATCTACCTGAGATGCTCCACACTCACAGCTGAAACATAGCAAAGGGCATAAGGTCTTAAGAAGCCATTAAAGAGGCATCTGTCCTGAACACTGAAATGAAAATCCGGAAATGGAAAGGAAGAAAATAAAATAAATGCATGTATAAAATACGTGATTGTTTCATCACAATTTTATTCTAAAAATCCAAAATACTTGGTTTAAAAAAAAAAAAAAAAAGACAACACCAAGATCCATTATTCCATGATCTTGTCAGATGCTGAAAAATCAGCAAGACCCAAGACGCAGTGTCACTAAGAACTCAAAAAGAATGGGTATAAAGCAAAAGTCAAAAGACAAAGAGCATAGCAAGAAAGTTAGCATTACTAAAAGAGCAAAGCGTAAGCAATATAAGCAAGCCAAAATACAAAGACTCATGAACGACTTTACACAGTTTGATAGCAATAGGACAAGGGAGAATGGTTTTAAACTGAGACAGGGGAGGTTTAGGTTAGATTAACATTAGGAGGAAGTTTTTCACTAAGAGGGCAGTGATGCACTGGAACAGGCTGCCCACGGAGGCATTCAAGGCCAGGCTGGATGTGGCTCTGGGCAGCCTGGTCTGGTGGTTGGTGACCCTGCACATAGCAGGGAGTTGAAACTACTCGATCTTTGAAGTCCCTTTCATCCCAGGCCATTCTGTGATTCTATGAAAAAAAAAAAGCTATGATAGAAGATGATGAGCTTAGGGTCGTAACAGCGTAGATGAGTCAAGCAATTGCTATTTGGGAAATCAAGCTTAGAAATGCAATGCAATGTCAGCATATAATCAGGAATTTACCCCAGTTTACCACATTACCGAGCTTGCTCTCTTCAGAAGATCAGAACAAAGAAAAGCATGCCCCACCTAGCAAAACCACCTTTACCTCCAATCTTCTACAGCCATCCCACACAGGTTTTGACCAATTTGCCCTGAGAATTCAGTTTACAGAGAAGTATGACTATTCAGGGCAGAAGTGATAGAATAAGAAAATGCTAATCAGCTTCATGCTCAAGGTCAAAATCTGCTATTTATTATTTTCAGCTAGCCAGAAATACAGCCCAAAACCACAAGATACTTAATAGTATATATTAATAGTATTGATGTAAGTGCAGTAGTGATCATCTTGCATGTTTAAACACAAATACATACTACTGCGTCTTGAAGAACCAAATAAGAAAATAGAACACGAACCAACAAAGAATCAGAGCACCATAAAATACACCTTTCATACTGGGCATACATAAAATACACCTTTCATACTGGGCATAAACATTTTGCCGCTCCTAACTGTTGTTCTTTTTTTTGCATTGCTCCTTCCACTCCTGGACTTCTCTACATTTACTAAAATCTCAAGAAAAAATTGAAGTAATTTAAAACCAGAAACCATGTTCACAAGAGGCACTGGATACCTAAAAATCAATCTTCTACTCACAACCCAAATAGTCCAGCTGTGCCTTTGAGTGCTGTATTTAGAAAACATAAGATAATAGGAATTATTTTCAGGTTCTCCTACATGTAAGTTCTGACTGCTAGATTCCCTGAAGTAAAGGTAGGAATCGTGTATAGTTAGTTTTTTTAGAGCAACTCAAATGCTATCTTCCTTGTTTTAGCATAATTAAAAGGATAATAAGGTTTTTAAAAGCTATCTGAAAACCTCAAAATAGAAGTTAACACAATTATCCTGTTTTACCACATCTCCCCTACTTTTCAAGCTGGAGAACCCTCATTAGTTGAAAAGCATCTTCACATATGTTTCTGTATTGAAACATTTCTGATACAGCACCCTTTACCTGCAGGCAATGCATAGTAAAACTAGTTTGTACAAAGTAGTCACCTGGTACTTGAACATAGAGTAAGAGGAGCTACTAGTTATCAGTTATGCCATGAGCCCTGTCATTTAACTAAGGCCACCCAGTTCCTTCTATAAGATAGTGACTTTGAATACTTCAACGTCTTCTGAAACTTGATTTTTTTCCTTCACAGCATGTATACAAAAACTAAGTTTTGGTATACTGCTGCTGAAGTGGATCTCTCACTGACAGGAGAGCTTAAAAGTGCTTTCAGAATATTCAGTGCACCTGTTCCCTTGCTTTGCCACAACAAATCTTGAAATTCAGTGAAGAAAGATATCCAGGTGCCATCCACATGTTACCTAGTATCCAAATACGAACACAAAAATAGGGTTTTCAGAAAGGACTAACTAATCCAAATGCAATGTGCTCTGTAGACACTCAGAGTTTAGTACCTAATGCCTGTACACAGCCTGCTTGTTCTCAAAGGAATGGACATTGAGTGCAGTTATACCTTTTAGCACAAATCCAAGCTACTACATTCCATGATGGAGTTCCACATTTGAGAAACAAAATCTAGAAGTGCTTCAAGGAGAAGGTGGGTGAGATGCAACAGAAACACGAAAGCAGAAGCTGCGATCAAAAAACTAAAGAAGATTAGAGAAGATATGAGTTGCTGATGGAAAAAAACATTTTCTGATTTACTTGTCCTGTAGAAGGTAGAGTTAAGATCGCAGAAGAATTCAGTGCTACTTCAATGGAGATAAAGCAAAGCCAAGAGGAGAAAATTTAAAGAAACTACCAAGCTAATTTTCCTTCACGATCTTCACAATTGTTTGTGCTTTTTTTATGTAGTTTTACTATAGCATAGCAGAGGAATTAGCACTGCTGTAAGCAAAAATATTTATTGCTTTAACCTTTTAGAAAGAGGAATTAATAGAATGTCAAAGTCAGTGGGCAATTCTGATAAAACCTCTATTCAAGAAACTGAGAATTTAAGACTTAGACTGGGTGGAAACAAACCTGAGAAATCATCTTGTCAAACATGGCACGTGAAGCAGCACTGGAGGGAAAGGGAAACGCAACAAACTCAAGTGAAGGTCTTAAGAAGAATTTAAAAATGAAGAATTATACGTTTTATCAGCTGCAACACAGTGAGTAAAGAAAAACTGTTAGTTAACAAAGCAATCTGTCAAGCTAAGAACTACCCACTGGATTAAGGAAAAAAAAAGGTCTTAATCAGAAGTTCATTTTCTCCATGCAGATCTTATTCCTATTATTACTAAATAGTTAAGTGAAAAAATACTACAGGTTTTGGGGTATGCCATGTGACTTCAACAGGAGCTAAGCAGCACACAGAGAACTCTAAAAAACTAGTTTTCTTTATGACCTGTAGAACACAACCAAGTTCAGTCCAAAACATTACATGTTCCACCTCTGAGCTCACTGTAGCATCTGACATGAAGGAACATTAAGTCCACACTTTGCATTCCAAACCTAATACAAAACAGTCAGTCAGCTTGGTGACATATTGTAGACATTATCAAGAAACGTTACTGCAATAAACAAAGGGCATTAGAGAGAAGTGTGATATGGACCACAGGCACCAAATCTGGCCTTATGCCAAATATTTTAGCTCTGAATGCAGCAAGCAGGATTGTTTATTTATTTACTTACTTAAGCCCCTGAAATAAAATGACCATAATGCCAAGAAAAGCGAAGACAGAAGTAATGGTTAACTCTTTCTGGAAAGCTTTCACAGTTCAAACAGCAAAATGTCTGATTCACATGGTCTTTTCCAGGCACCTGATAAACACGTAACAATGCATGAATGCCTGGAGAACAGAGGGGAATTAGCTGATCAAGAGATTGTACGCTTTGTTAGGTCCACAGACATGACAGATAATGAGAAAAGGAAAAGCGTTCTTTACATCGGTGTTTCCTCTCTCCAACGGCTTTTGCTAGCAAAACACAGCTATCACCATCTATCACTATTTAAGCATGCAAAACATCTATTCTGTCCTGTGCACATCACAACAACAGATCCACGACGACCTGCCTTCTACCACTGTCCCTAGCATAACTTAAAAATAAAGATGGCTCCATCAGAAAACACACATATATATACACTGTATATAGTGTTCATTTTATTTTTTTTTTACTTTATCCAACCGATCACTGAACAGTTTGTCTATACCTCACATAAATCAAGAATTCTAGAGTCACAATTTATGTTGTTCTGAGCACTACCTCACCGATGTAGCCCCTCAAGTAACTGTGTTACACAAGATTGGAGCCAACTACTGAGGATGTATGCAGAGTACAGTCACAAAGCTATTCATGCACAATGCCAGAAGCCCTCTACCTTCCCCTCAATTCAGTTTTGTTTCTGGTTTTCATCTTTTGCTTCTGCATGAGGTTCCACACCCCTCCACAGACTTATTCTTCCCCTTCCTCACGTTCAGTAAGAGGCAGAGCCATGCACAAAGTCCAGTTCATAACTGTACAACTCCTCTCACCTAGCACAACAGAGAACTGTTATACACAGCATTCAAACCAGTGGAAAACACATAGAGACTTTACAGAGCCTCACAGATAAGCTTTATTTTTCCAGTCTTCAGCCTGCAACAGAAGCCACAGTCGAAGTAACATTCTCCAGTTCTTACCATAATTCCTCCCAGCACACAACATGAACAACATTCAAGAGACAGTTACAGCCTCACTGATATATCCATTATTCACCTATGAGATACAGCTTCCCAGCTGAACTTTCCATTTCATGTGTCAATTATTTCAGCAGGAATTATTTTCATGAATATTCCTACTCCAAAAAAGACATGTCAACTAAGGAGCCATGGATAAGGTCATTTTTCTTAAGAAATCCCTTCCCTTCTGTTTAGTTTCTTGGATCGCATTTTTAGGAAAGCCACTAAGTAAGGATCTGGAAAAAAAAAATCCAACATTTTCTGTTCTGCTAGGACTAGATGTTTTGTATAGAATACTTCCAAGTGTACCTATAAAAGCCAACTATTTTCCTGTATCAGAGATAAAGGAATCACTAAAGCCACAATTACCCTGCTCCTTGCAATCTTTGCTATCAAGACATGGAATGTGCACAAACAGACTCACCAGTTCACAAAGAAACGCAACCCTGCATTTGTACTGCACTTTCATTCATGCTGTCTGCTTCCATTTCTATTGCAATGACTCTGAATTAAGGGTGAAATTCTTTTCAACTCATCCTCCAAAAATTTGTACGAAGTACAGTATTAAAAGTCCTTCAGTGGGATTCTTTTCAGGTCATATACAATGTTAACTAGGCAAATTTAATGCAATTCAGTCACTCCAAATTTACAGAAGCCTTACATACCTGTCAAAAATTTCCAGCATTTAAGAAGAAAATACATACTCGTGAACAAGAAAGCAAATCAATGCAGTCTTTTCTTTGACGTTTGGGAGTTTCCACATATAGCTAATTTATTTGCTGTTGGTCAATTTCTCTAAAAGTCTGATAAAAAAAATCTCATGTAATTACCTCAGGATTTACAAGACACTGCTTACTAACCACTTAAGAGGCAGAAATGAAATTAGTAAAAAGGAAAGGGAAGGCCTGAAGCATCCAGCACATCTGTTCACAAAAGAGAAAGCTTCATCAGCTCTGGAAACATGATTGAAGCCATTTGCATCTGGCAGCAGGATTTCTCCCACATTTCCATACTTCTCTAAGTGCCTGCAGGAACAGTGTGTTACCTGCACACACCATCACTGGATTTTGGAACTTTCGTTTAAGCCAATATAAAACATACCACCTCAGATCAATGCCTACCAGACAAAGTTGTGGAAGAAAGCTGAAATGTAATGCCTTAGCAGGACATAGTCCAGATCTGTGAGGAAGAATGTGTAAGTAATTAACTGCTTTCATTTTTATTGTTTATTTGGAAAAAAAAATCCTATTTCAATCCATGTTAAGTTATACTTCAAATTTCATAAGCTATTTACTCCTTACTTTTCTTTCAAATAAAAACTGTTCTTTTCAAATAAAAACTGTGAATCTTAATTAAAGATAAAGAGGATGTTTCATAAAAACTTACTTACTGAGTACATGCAACAGAGCTCTGTATTCAGGAGACTTTATTTTTCTATGAATATAACAAGTAATGACTTGAAGAAAAAACTTGCACTACATACTCAGGTTGCAATAAATGAAAGCTCAGTTTCTCTTCACAGCCTAAGCACTCAGAAAACCTTCCCAGATCAACCAAAAACAAGATTTACCCAAGTCTGCATATTTACTTACAGCTTACATTTTGAGATTCGATTCAAGCTGCTTCCTGGCTTTTTTTAAACACAGCATGATGGTACATGGTATCAAACACAACTACATCAGTTTCCCATCTAAAAGGAAATGGTTTGTGTCCTGTAAACCAGGCTTTGAAGCAAACTGCGTACAAACAGAAAAAAAGAGCAATTGCAGAAATCTGACTTTTAAGTAGTTGCTGTTTCACACTGTATCACTGGTTTATCAAAAAACCCACACTATGGAGAACTGTGTGCTTCAACAAAAGAAGCACACTGTTTTTAAGCAGATTTATCTTCTTATAGCATTGCTATTTCTAACCCAAAGAAGTTACAAAGACCTATGAAGTAAAGTCAGTCAACCTGTCATTGACTATAGCTTCTTCAGAATAGTCTTAACCTTTTTAGGCTAAGGCTTTTTATTTAAATAAAGAATAAATCCTACTCTGAGCATTCTCTGCAGCCTTTACAGGAAAGGCTCCGTTACACATGAAAAAGAAGAACAGAAAAAAATATACATAGGTTAATTCCACAGAACAATATAATGGTAGATTTATTTAACAATAACAAAAGCCAGTAAGAATCCAAGCTACTACTACTACAAAGTAACCAATTCATTACTTTGGACTGAGAAGGTCAAGCGTCAATCAAAGAGCCAACTCAGGGACTTCATCTAATCAGTATTTACTAAGGAGAATTAAACAGGGGCTGCATTCTGTATCAGGTCATATGATCTGCACTCCAGCTTGCAAATTCATCATACTAGTCTCTAGGCTAACCACACGAACAGATGGAAGGTGAAAAAAACAGTGGAACAGAAGACAGAGAATGAGAGGACAATGGGAAAACTGCTTTACTTAAAGGACTAAAATGAAATTTCAGCGTAAATTGGATCTCAGCCTCTCCCATCTTCTCCTAGATGACAGTATTTCATTCTGTACGCTTCTGAGCACTGGCTGTTTTTTCCCACCCCAGAATCAGACTCTAATGGCAGACGTGAGGTACCAATCTTTAAAAATTACTGCATTCACTGTATGCATGAATAGGATCTTTCTGATACTACAATTATTCATGGCATGACTTTCAATACTATGAAATGATCACCAGAGCATATGTAGGAACAAGCAAGCATTCTCTAAAATATTCTTGGAATCCATTCAGGATTACCTATTTAAGTAACAGAAGACAAAGAAAATTCCCTCAAAAGGGGTGCTTGAAGAACTCAACAATAGGTTTCACATCAAGTTTTTACGTTATCTCCTAATCAGAAAAGACTGCCGTTCGATTCTTGTCAAAGGGCAGAAATCCGGTTTACATGACTCAATGGATTAAAGAAGGTTTAGGAAAAGGAAATCCGGTCTCACTATGAAGATCTACCTCACGAAACTTTTAAATCCCCCTTTAAAAGCTGGCACAGGCGGTCCCAACCTGCAGCCGAGATGCCCCTTTCCGCGGTACAATCAACTAACAGAACAGATTTAGGACTTAAGGGATTAACATCGCAGAGTCTGTTTTTACCAAAGAAGTTCCCCGCTCCCCATGAACGAATGCTCTCGCACACGAGCCCGGGAGCAGCCAGCGGGTCCCAAATGCCGAGAGGCCGCCTGGTTCCCACGGCCCTCCCCGCACTACTTCTGGACGCGGCCCGCAGGCTGCAGCCCTTCGCCCGTCCGACAGAAAGCGCCACGTGATCAGCACCAAGTTGGAAGCGCGGATCAGGAGCGAGCCCGCAACTTCAGCACATTTTACGCGTTACGCGCCGCTCTACGCCGCCTAAGAATAACGATCCCAGCCACGGGGAGGCTTTCCTTCCCTCCCTGCTCCCACCGAAACCCTGCGGATGTGAAGGAAAACAAAAGAAAGGAAGCAGCACATTCATCGCCGAGCGAGACCGGAGCGGAGGAGCTCGGCGAACAATGGGCGCAAGCGGTGCGGGGGGCGACCCGCGTGCCGCTGCTGCTCCGGCACCGCTCGGCCCGCAGCGCCCCGTCTGCCCGCCCGAGCTCCGCCCGATGCCGCGCTACCTGCGGGGACATCTCCCCGACTTTCGGAGCGCCGGCGGAACGCTCGCTCGGGAGGCGACCGCACGGCGACGGTGCCGCACCACCCCTAGCTAAGCGTGCCTGGAACCCGACGGCGGACAAAACTTTCTCCCCCGTAATGACCGCGCTTTCCCGCACCTCCGCCACGCTCGGGCGGCGGCGGGGGGGGTGGGGTTGCGGGGCGGCCACCGCCTCCCCGCTCCGCGCCGCAGCCCCCGACGGCCGCACCGCTCGGAGCCCAACTCCGCCGCGCCTCCCGCCCACAGGTGTCCGCAACCCGCGGCACGCCCCCGCGCCGCGCGGCAGGTGAGGGCGGCTCCCGAGCGGCGGGCGGCGGCGCCGCGCGGCCCTACCTGCAGCCCCCGCCTGCGCAGGATGCCCGGCGCGTCCATGGCGCCGCTCCGCCGGCCGGCCGCGCCGGACTGCCCCGA
>NW_024884811.1:5922865-6091856 GCF_019232065.1 Centrocercus urophasianus
GGCGCCCCTACGAGAGAGCCCGGCGGTCCCCTCGTGCCGGGCCGCAGCTCCGCCGCCGCCGGCGAGGACCCGCGACAGGCATCGCCCCGCCCGCGGGGAGCGCGGTTCTGTGCACAGCCGCCACGGCACTTCCGGCCCCGGCGCCCACCACCCGGGCCGTGCCATTCTAACACCTTGCGAGACTACGAACCCGGCAACCGCGTAAAGCCGGCCGTGCTTCCTGCCCAAAGCTTTGTATGCACATCGGGGTAAGTCTTGTCAGTGCTAATCCCCATAAACGCTCCTATACACTTCTGCAGTGGGGCATCGCCAGGCCGCTCCTACAAGCAGGAAGCCTCCCGCACCTGGGAGGCGTGCGTGCTCTCCAGGCACAGCACGTCCCGCCTTCATCAAACGAACAGTGACCAACACTGTCGGACAGAGGCTGAGCAAACCCAGGCTCAGTCCAGTGAGGCCTTGGGCACTCCTCCTGATCACGTCTGGCAAATGGCACAAACCCCCTCAGCTTCTCTCTGTGTAACTGGACCCACTAACTTCAACAGAAGTCTGCTTTTCCCTGAGTCATATCCCAATCATATGGCTTAAGGAATTTCTCACTTTCAAGTGTCTGATTCTTCACAAGACTCCATAACACAACAGCAGAATCCAACTCGAGGAACATCCATATTTTACCTGAAACACACAGGTACACCTGCAGACATGTGTTCTCTTCCCACTGAGAACAACACATCCCACAGCACTTCTGGAGAGCAGCAAGCATGGACACAGACAAAGGTACATTTCTTACTAAAGGATACAAATGGAGATAGAAATCAAGGTTGCATTCACCTATTAACAGTCTAAGATGAGGATTATGACAATCACGCCCTTAAATCTAGCATGAGAAAAAAGTATTGATTTCCTGTCAGGCAGCATCGTTTTGAGAAGCAGCCCATGTACTTTTCACAGCAGCAAAACTTGCTAGAGGCAAAAACATTTGGAACGAGAATGAAGGATTGCTGAAAGGATAACACTAAGCAGTAACAGCTTATGTGAAGAACCACAAAGAAGAGGCTCCTGTATTTGCCTGCTTCTACTTTTCTCCCTACAATTGAAATGCATTAATATGCTTGTTTTTCACTTTTAAAAGTAGTGAGAACATTTGAGCTTTTTCATTAGGGTGCATTTCTCTGAGATCAGAGGGAAAAGAGTCATTTTTTATCAGTTACAGTGACACTGCCTGGGGGCATTTCCCCCTCCCTGCCTCCAACCCAAAACACACTCACACCATCAGGTCACTGGCTCAAAACTTACCACTACCAATGTCAGCTCCAGGATCAGAGCTGCACTTGAGCTCATGGAGAAAGAAGTCACTCAGACTGATTCCACAAGAGGGAGACCAGGCAATGAAAAGCACTGACTGGGGCCAGGAGGGAGAATTCTGACCATGGGGTAACAAAGGATATTTGACTCTCCTGAACTCATTTCATTCTGAAACACAACCTGTCTTTAAACAGCATGCTGCAGCTAGTGGAAAACTTTCAGGTCTGGAGAACCAAACTGAAGGATGCCTGGGATCCCTCAGATCCTCTCGTGAAGCAAGGAAAACTGAAGTTACACTATGGAGATAGGGGATCTCCTCTCAGCTCCTCCTTTCCCCATTTCCACTTAAAAATAAGCCATAATCTCTTTCTACATTATTAATACTTTAGAATTTTCTCCACATCATTCAGGATGCACATGCTCTAACGTTTCAGTACTTCTGTTTCCAAAGATAATGCAGGCAAATGAATCACAATTCAAATACTGCGGTGTTCCCAGTGAGGATAGGACAAATGAATCTGAGGCAATGACCAGACTGCCATATTTCAAGAGTGAGAGGCAAAAGGGTACTGTCTGTCCCTTGTGGTTCACAACCAGGTTCAGGGGCAAAGCTGTTTGCATTTATGCATGCAGTCCTGCATATGTATATATAAGAGCTTTATTTCAATCACTGGAATAGAAAAAACCTCCCAGCACATGACTTATCAGTTCCTTTAAAGGTGAAGAATGCTGAAGTTTTAAATGTTTTTTTCATCAACGATTTTAACAAATCTAAATATACGTAATATAAATATATGAATGAAAAGCACTCTCCCATCTAGCTGAGAGGTCTGTAAGGCATGAAAAATTCTACAGATTTATTACTCAAACAACAACAGCACAACAAAAATCACAGCACAAAGTAACATATCACTGATAGCCATACATGCAAATGGTCTACAAACCAAATAGAAACCTTATGCACTGTAAATTATCCAGTTATGAACACAGATAACTTACAGAAAGAATTATAATCAGGCAAAATTAAGAACTCTTCTCCACGAAGCATTCCAGCTACAGAGTACAAGAATGACTTTATTCTGCAAGAAATTAGGGATCATTTTTGAATCGACCTAGGCAACACAGGGAGGAAGGAGAACAAAACAGAGAGAAGACTGCCTACCAGTGGAAGATGAAACTAATCCTAATGCAAATGTATGAAAACTGCCTTTCATTGAAAGTGTATTTGCTGTCAATTCCAGAAGTGACATTTTCCTAAGCTTACACTGCACCTCATAAAATGAGTGGTAACTGAATATTCTCACATACTATCTTCTGAACCTTCTCATATACTACCAAAAGTATACCTACATGTTTGTCATAGCATTAGGTTTGCTATTTCTGCCTGGAATCTCTTATCACTTTCCAGCTAATTATTTCAGTAAAATGAATGGAAGATGAAAACATGATAGTAAGTGTCAGGTATTAAAAAGTTGTGGTTCAGAAGGAAAATCATGAAACATGTTCTTAAACATTTTAACAATACTATTTACAGAGTCCTTCATGTCAATTGTTGCAGAAAGGCACACTTTTGTGGTATGTGCATGACAAAACTGTACACGTATACAGTATTTGAAGAAGGAAACTCTTCTTCCCTGTCCAAGGAGGCAAAATTACCTTAAGACAATACTTTCAGAAAGGTTTCTTCCCCATGAATGCAGAATTTTCCTGATAATTACAAAGAATATTTCAGTTAGCTTAGGTACAAACCAATAGGTTTACATTTATTTAAAGCTGAAAAGAAATGTAACAATTTTTAGTACAATTGGCAGAGAACTGGCTTATTTCCTCATTCAGTTGTTGTTTTTTGAATTCATCACGTTATTTCACTTAGGCCTGTCAGTCAATATTATTTTCTGAGAAAAAACGGATATTACCATGAAATGATTTAGTTTAAAAATAAAAATGGGGCATGTGAAAATAGGTGTATTAATTCAAGTTTCACAGTGGAGATTCAATTTAATGAATATGCATATTCAGTGTGGGGCTGCCACTTTCATACTACATGGGGGCAGCATCTGATAAAGTGTGTTTATTACGCATCATGGAACAACTCACTTGTGCTCTGCTCTCTGAATTGGTCTCAAGGGCTAGTTTTTTTATACCTTAAGTACTCTATGACATCAAATTACCACCACTGAATTTTTTAAATAATTATTTTCCTCACAACTGTGAAAAATCTAAAGATCAGAACAGGTAACAACCAATCCAGTAATTGCTTTGACTTTTGAAAACTTGCAACCCACAAGAGTGTGTTTCCCTGGCACTGGTTAAAGCTTCTGATTGTGTTCTAATTTACTGATAAGCTATTCACATAATTGTTAGTAGCAAAATTAAAATATTGTGCCATATTTTCAGAAGTTCAGGTAAGTGCACACGCTATCACTGCAGATACTTGTTTTTACATGTACAGGAATGGAAACAACTGCAAGTATTTAACACTAATTCCTACGCAACCTTTCTCTAAGGACATTGAGAAAAGAGAAATAAGCCACTCCAGAGTGTGTTCTACTGGAAGTTGTAGTTATGCTTTTCAAACCAGCACCTACCAGCACTGCTTCTGCATGTGCAAGGGTAAACAGAAGCTACTAGAGTCAACTTGTCAGCCACATGTATTTGCAATACGTGTACGTACAGTAAAACCCATTCATGACATCAGACCTAATATACGTAGCAGAGCTGAAGATCTTCATCCATGTTTTCCATGAATAGTCTTCCTCACACCATTGCAATTCAATACGCAAATGTTATTTTATCATTCTAATCATGAAAGGTCAGGCTTTAAGAACCAGCTTCTAATTTTTATACATCTTCTGCTAAAAATATTGCAGCAATGCATGACTGGATAAGGCTAATAGACAGCTAATACAAAAAGATGATGTAGGAAACAATTTTTAAAATATAGATACATGTTTATTATTGAGATATGGCACTGGAAAGAGGTAGGAGAAAAAATGTGGTTTACTATCAATCTCCAGCTCCCCCTTAAAGATCCCTACCTCCTCCAGAAATAAATCCACAAACCCAGCACATTGAAAAAGGAAACCAAATTAGAGGAAGGAAATAAGGATTCCTTACAACTGGTATCCCACAGGCAGCAACTATTTTTCCACATCACCAAAACAGGTAAACACGCACCTTTCTGTTGGTTTATTTTTGCACATCAGCCAGGCAGCTTTACTGGGCACTAAGAATTACTGTCCTAGCAGGCACAGCTAAGATTTCTGTCACTCATTAAGTGCTTTTTAAACATCTATTTTACATACATACATACATACATTTCCACACCTCACAGTGCAACCCGTTTAGTATGAACAATGTATTAGTTAAAAGGATAAAAATCAAAAAGTTGCAAAGAAAAATTCTATAAAGCTACCAACATAATTAAACGAAATGGAAACTGAAACAGTGATTGATTGTACAAACAGTATTGTCATATAGCAAAAAAGACTATTTTAAAACTGGAATCCCAAGGCTGCATCAAGCTAAAATCTACCTACAGCTTTTGAGTTCAGTGAGCTTGTTCCTTAAGCCAAAGGCTTTCAGTCTGATCTCAGAGTGAAACACAGTCATAGCAGTTTTGCAGCAGATTCTCAATACAGTTTTTACAGTGCATAACAACAATGGAACACTGAAAATAGCGTCCTGGTCTAATCACAAACAAAGGTTCACTTAAAGATATAAGAGATTACTGATATTCAAGCTTCAGTAAACCAGTAGCTGCTCATCTTTCTCACAGAAAATAACCACTGATACCTGTGAACTCAGGAGAGCATGAAGCTTTACAGGAATCTTTCAGAGCTGACTCTCCAAAGCCTTCCAGAACCTGTGGCAGCATAGCTTCCTATCCACTACCAATGAAGTGTGAATCAAATTCCAGCAACGTCCCTGACTGTCTCCCTGAGGTGGATCCTACTTTGATTATTTCTTCTGAAGACACGCTGTAGGTCTCAAAAGTTTTCAGACACACAAAAACTATATTTTGAAGCATATTGAAGTTACTTTTAAAGATAGATTAAAGCACAAACTGTCAGTGGAAGATGACATTACACTTCTACAAAGAACCCCAAGGTTATCTTTCTGAATGGTCATAATAGAAGTGGAATCATCTTAAATCCCACACCATAATAATTCTCCTACTTTGCATATCAGTAAAAAACAAACAAACAAAAAAACGCCATAGTACAGAGATCACATTTCTGTTTTGTAGTATTCTAAAAATAGCTTTTGGTTCCTACAGGAATGCACCTACTATGTTTTACAATGTATTTCAGAGATGAAAAGGACACCCTGTACAGAAAAACTACATCTGTCTACATCACCCAAAAATTCAAAAAAATTATACTGAAAAAAGAACACCACAATGCTCTCCAAGGAAGCAACGTACACTCACTCAGAACTCAGAGAAGAAATGTTCTGAGGTTTTTGTCCTCTGAAATATGAGAGGCTTTGGTTTTCCTCATCATTTATTAAAAAAATATACATTAGTCATCTTACTAAAAGGTAGCATTTAAATTAGAATGCTGCCAAAGAGCTTAGGCTTAACATTCAATCTAGCAAACAGGAAGCATGAAAGCCAAAGCTAGGTATGATACTGGGAGCTGGAAGATGTGCATTTGCAGTGGAGTGAAAACTGCTGTGCAGGTGAATCAAAAAGATAACCTTTTAAGAACTTGAAAAAGAACAACACCCAGCCACCTTACAGCAATCAGAAACTTACAGCATCACTACCTCCTGTCACATTCCCAAAGAGTTTTCTTCAGTGTAATGCTGCAGACTTCCAGTAATGTTTTATTGTTTCCTGAGGAAAAAAGCCTATGACAACACACTATCTATCTGTCTGACTCTTGTTCCTTCAGCTTCCAAAAGTTGCTCTCTGAAGTGTTACTGAAATCGATGACTGCACTGGAAGTGAGATGCCCCATCAAAACTGGCAGGCAAGACTGATCACACTTAAGCTGTCACTGAGATAAGGGCAATCACAATGCACTTGAAGGAGCTCAACCATTTCAAGGCAGGGAAAAGACCCGCTGACCACCATGCAGCTCAGCACTAAGCACTGCAAGGACTTCCCCTTGCACAGCCATAGGAAGCCTTGCTCATTTTGCTGTTAACAGGAAGGAGTATTTCAACTAAGATATTCAATCCGCAAGAAAACACAGGCCAGCTTTATCCCAGATGATCTCAGCATGGTAATAAAAATCCAACACTTGGTTTTCATGATTTATTTTCTAAGATCTCATTTACCGTAAAAGCTGTGAAACTCTTATCACGTGAACTTGAAGAGAACAGAGAAAGCAATTCTCCCATTTTACAGAGTTAGGAACTTAAGGTGCCCTTGTTCAAAATTAAGATATTAATTATTGATTAATGAATTATCAGAATATTATTGAAATGCACTGCATTCCAGACAAGCTAATTAATTCTAAAAGAATCAACTAATACTCATGATGATGTAATTTACTACTAGTAAAGTATAATAATTCATACAGAATTCTATACATTCTAAACAATATATATTTCAATATTAAAGTGTCATAGTTCCAGTATTTCATTCACATAGCTTTACTGCTACAAATCTGTGCATATCATACCAGAATGAAGTGCAAATTCAAACAAGTCTCATGTTTGCTCTATGCTGCTCTAATTCTGGTATTCTTCATGTCAGACAGTGACAGTTTCCATAAGAATGAAGACTAAGCATCTCTTCATACATTAACCATACGCTACTCACCTCTCATCATTATATACTCAATTTTAGCACAGAAAATACATAGTACGTAGTAATGTATTCAATATATTCAAGAAGTTTTAGCTACCTAAATTAGTTCAATTTTTCCACATTCATCTTAGATCACAAGATTTACTCCTCTAGAAGTCATTAAACAGAATGTGACCTTTCACTACTAAATCAGAATTTTTCTCCAGCATCAAATATGTCAACTAGAAAGCTGAGAGGCATTCCAATAATCTACTGTGTAATTCACAAGGACACCCTTTTCAGTATGCAGACTGTTAATAATAAACTCATTAAAAGCTAAGAAATCATTTTAGAACTAGATCTACTGGAGAGAGTTTGTATTTTCTATTTTAAGCAACAAAATTCTCTGTAACTGCAGCACCACAGTAAATGTGGAAATGATTCATCTCCAGCTCTCCTTTCCTCACAGTCTCTCGTGCCATTTACATCTCCATACATCTGCCTTGAGTCCCTCCAATGAACTTGAAAACGATGGAACAAATGCTTCACATGAAAGGAACCTTTTCAGAGATTGACAGGATATCCAGTATCCCTCAGGAATGAAGACAGACACTGCACCCCTCAGATTTTTTTAAGGTACCACTTCCTATGAGTCTCCAGCTGAAGCTTTGAGAAGGTACTGCTGCCTGACAACAAAATCACAATCAGTTTGTATTTTACTACACCCACTTCTAGTACACAACTTTCGGATTTCAGAAGTAAAGGTTTTCAGCCAATACAACTGCATGGATCAGCAGTGCCATTCAGTTTGCCTTCCCCTTCACCACCACAGACCATGTCTGTTACGTGGCACAGAAACAATTCAGTCATGCCAGGCTGGCTTGCTGTGCACCCATGAGAGCACTCCAGCTACTCAGTCTAGCAGTGCACTAAGAGAGATGTTACTGTCCTCCTGAGCCATTGTGCATTACTCAGAAAACACATATGAACAGGGATACCTTCAGGACTCCTAGACTGATGAATTTAAAGTTGAAAGCCACAGGTCAGTGCAGGGGTACAGAAAGCTGTTACACAAAGTAGAACACAAAGTAGAAGCTGGTTTTAGTAGTTTCTTAAAAAATAATATTGCTTCCCTGATTGTATTTTAAGGTTTGTTCTTAGTAACAATCTTAACTACACACCTAACAGCAGCCATACTAAAAGGATACGCAATACACAGGTACACACTGGGTTTTCGTGCCACCTGCTGGACGAAATCCTATCTGCATCAATCCACTTCTGCTACAGACATCCAGCAGGTTTAGAAAACATGGCAGTCATAAATACCACAGAAGAAAAATAATCATAACAGAAGCAAACTTGTTTCTAAAGTAACAACTGTTAAGTAATCAACCTTCCTTTCAATAACAGAACACAGGAAAACACAGCTTACAACTGATATTTCAGCTTTAATGACTTCACGTTTTGCATCAAATATTGTACTCCTTAGTATGGCAAAGTGCAATGAGTCACCAAAACAGCCAATCTAAGAGTTCTAGCAAATCACTGAGCCTGCCGATTTTCCAAACCATAATTTATTTGTGAAACCACAGACACATTTGAATACAGTCTTATTTCTCTCATGGACCTCTTTTCAACAGGAACTAAAAAACTACATGCATACAAAAGTGCTTCTTCTTCAAAAAAATTAAAAAACTACTTGTCTCTGTATTCCCTCATCAAACATCAAACAGCAAACACATAGCATTTGTATCATTTTAGGTCACAGAGTCTGCAGGTCTGCCTATCTAACTATATTTCAATCTTCAAGGACAAAATATAAAAAAAGAAGCCTCTGAGTTGATTTCACAATACTGGCATTTTCTAAGTCAGTTCAACAGATCATTTTAGATTCAGAACCCTATAAGAGAAGCAAAGACTTAAAAGAAATTCACATGGCAAGACAATAACAATAGCAATTACTCTCTGAATAATCCCTCCTAGATATTTGGAAGTTTGTACGTGAAGACAGTAAGAATAGACCTGCATTTCAAACACAACTATTAACCTTGGGAAGGATTTAAATTATTATTCATTTTTAAATCACTCTGAACAATTATGCACCTAGCCTTTTTATTTCTTTTTCTTTTTCTTAAACACCCCATTTTGCTTCTTAATTCTTCCAATAATTCAATATTTCATCAAAGACATAATGGTAGTAATGTGCTTTCACTTACAGATGTTTAATTCTTCTTAATGAATTCTGCCTTTCCTTACCCTCTAAAATTCAACACTTCCCACTCACTGCATGGTCATTCTTCTTCACAAAAGCAATCTCCTTCATTAGAGAATAGTAGTTAAATGTTTTAACATTCAACTTAATTCAAAAGGTAAGCACTTTGCAGAAGTCTGACTCCCACCGGCCTAGGATCCATTACAAAGCAGGCAAGCCAAGGAAGTTTTTAGCCAAAAGGAATGCTCTGTAGTTTTACCTTATCACTAGATCTACTAAATTACTAGTTTTAATTTGTATCATGTACAGGAGAGTGTGTATAAACAGCGTACCAAAACAAATGTATTCACAGTTGTTGGATTACAGGAAAGAATCATCACGCTAGGGATGTTTGCCTGCATCTGCTTTCCTGGCCAGATAATTACAAATGCACTCAAATTCATCTCTGCTCCAGTTGTAAATTAGCTATCTGTTAACTTCAGCTGTCTCTCTTTCCTCCCTTATTTACAGCAAAGAATCTCCTAATTCAACTTTGTTTCTTACTACCAACTCTCACCCATTTTTTTAAAAGATAACCTAACACAAAATGAGGAAACCATGATCAGTCCTTACTTGCACTCTTAGCTATATGTTGTTGTGAAGTTTTTCTATTCGCTACAAAGCCAATCATCATTTCTGAACTTAACCGACCACATCCTATTTTCCACTGCACCACATAATTGCAGACATTCAGCAGTGATCAAGAGGTTAAATGCATTCATGAGAGCAGCAGTTAACCAATCCCCTGTTGCTTATTACATTGTTTACTCAAATGACACTAAGTCAATTTTGTGCTTTTCTAGGTTCCTTCATTTCCGCAATACAACAGAAGAAAAATCTTAATGGATGCAATGCTCTTAGTACTGCTACACTAAAAAAAAACATGGTCCATCTGAATACAGGCACACAAATTACCATGGTGTACCAGGACATACTGTGCTCAGAGGGGAAAAAACAAACAAACAAGAAAAAAAAAAACAACAAGCAGAACATTTCCTAGCATTACTGAGATGAAAACAGTTGTCTCTAAAATCATAGCCCACTGTGACTGTACAAAGAGTGGAACAAACACAGTGGCCGTACAACAATTTAAGTGGCTACTGCGTCAGACTGTTTGAGGTCTTACACAAACATCAGCAGGTCCAGTAAACCAGTAGCTGCTCATCTTTCCCACAGCAAATAACCAAGTCCACATTCCTATCCACTTTCAACAGAAAAAGTCAATTTACAGCAAGATGTCTGACTTCATGAACATTTTAAGAAGTCCAACTAAAACCAGAAATATAAATATCCAGCCGGATACACAAAGCCCAACCTGCAGCAATCAGCCCACTTACAACTTAGTAAAGCTGTATCTCCTTGTTAAGCCTAGAAACTTAGGACACGAGAAGTTGGAGTCATACTAAACACAGCAGAAGGCTCTGCAGTATATTCTCAAGCTGAAAAATGCCTGCAGAAAAATCCTATACACCTCTGTTTGTAAGCAAAATCAGAGGAGGAACTTCCATTCCTACCAGAGTGGATGAACTGTATCTTCCCTCCCACCCCAGTGTCTGCAAGTCAGCTGTGCCTCTGTATGAGCCTCTCTGTTTTCACAGTTATTGCCATCATCAGAACCACAGGAGAACTTCAGTCTGAAGATGAGTTACTGTTCCCACACTGTCTGCTTACATCCGCTGCTACCTTACAATCACTCTGCAAGTACCACAGGCATAAAAACATGTTGATTGACTGAGAAGAAAACACAAATGTTACTAAATCAGTTAAAAAGCTTGCCACACTTAATTATCCCTCAATCCGAGGATACTGCTCCACAAATAAAATTGAGCACAATGATATACACCTCATCAACTTGCAAGCGAAGTTCACCATTTCAGGTCAAACTTCAAGAGAAAGCTCAGAAAGAGTTTCAGTATTTCCATTTCTGTTAACTGCAAATGCCACAGCAGAAACCCAGTTTCCTTCAGTAATAATTACTCTCGAGTAGCATCAAGAAGAAAATTCTACAATCTCTGGTTTAAGTTTCTTGACAATATATGCCTCAATTAAAACTGAGGTACCGAATTCCTATGACTACTAAGAACAGTAGAAGAGAGGTTGTGAGTTCACATGAGAACTCTAGCTAACCTACTGCTGCTCCCACAGTCATCACAGGGAGCACCCACATCTAAGGTTATCAATATCTTTCCGTTAACTTTGAGATCCTGAGTGCCAATAGAAGTGTAACCGCTACCCAACACACCAAGATATTCCTAAGTTCTTATTTCCCAACACCTACTCTGTCATCCATTTTAAATCCACAGCTGTAATTAGTTTTAAATTTTATCAAGCGCTTGGAGAACAGAAATCAGAACACCAACAGCAAATCTGTATACCAGCACACACTTTTCAAGCAAAAGAGAATGTATTCATGAATCAGTGTTTTAACTATCGTAAGTTACTAGACAAGCAGCTACACTAGACAGTTTTCTGCTGGTTTTGGTGATGGGGACTGGGAGACAGCACTGTAACTGAATTTATTTACATCCATCCCAGTTCCAGTTACTTTTCCAGTCTCCACTCCCCATATTCTTTTTATCCTGTTTACTATCTCTTCCACTCCAGTAAAACCCCTTAAGGGCTACAAAAAGTACCATCATTATATTCCCAGTTATCCTCTAAAAACAAGCTGAAGAACACTTTATTTCCAAAAAGGCATCCAAATATCAAATAGTGTAATTGATTACACATCAATTTCTTCTGGCTATATAGTTTATTGGCAAACCATCCATACTCTCATTTCTCAAGCGGATAATCTTACCAGCATACAAGTTAACGATGTGACTTTGCTGTACTTTCCACTGTTTGTTTTTTTTTCCTGCTTTTTTTTTTTTTTGGTTTTTGGTTTTTGTTTTTTTGGGGGGAGGGGGGTGGTTGGATTTTTTTTTCCTTTTCTAAGAGATAATTATAACTCAACTGTCAGAACAAACAAGAATAAGCCTTTATTGAGAGCATTATGCTAAGGCACACTAACAAGAACTACTTCTAGGGGCAAGGCACTATGTTTTTGCTTAATGATTTCCACTGTGGGGGTCCCACATATCAAAGAAAAATCCAAAAGCATAAAGCATGCTCAGCTGACACTGTATGCTATGGAAGATCATTTTAACAGACCCAGGTTTTTCATTATCTGGCAGGAAAAAGTAGTCCCAGTGAGCCTTCGCACAGTTTGGGGAAAGTCTCCCATGAGGGAGAATGGTCATTATGCCTACAGAATAGTAGCATGGCATTCACGTGCAAAATAGGGATGCACTGCTTGTTCCTATACACATTTCATCTCTACTGAATTTCAACATTCTAATATAGTACAGAAAAGGACTAAATCTACCCTCATCTCTAATAAAGTGTCCAAACTACTTGGAGTAACATATTTCAACTCCAGCCTAAGCTCAAATACATTCTATTAACTGGAAGCTTAGAAGCTAATGGGAGAAAACCTATTTCCACACAAAGAGGGCATGCTTGTAAGTTACATTTTCTATTGGTTAGAAGACATTTTAAACCAGGTCAGGCTTGTATAAGAGGTTATCATTTATTTACTAGTCCTACACAATGGTATTGTGTAGCTTTAGAGGTCTTCTTAGTTCCAAGAAATCTAGAACAGTTTATAGGAGGTAGTTAACACTGGTGGTCACCACCTCTGTTTTTGAGTATGAGCAAGAATAGCATCAGAATGAATTGTGCCCATTCTAGTGAGAGAATCTAGGAGTCAAACATTTTAGAGTTCTGTCAAGCAGTTGACTCTACAAATACGTTTTTCACAGAAATGAGCAGTGAATATTTCAAATACTAAACAATGTAGATAAATAAGAGACATCTGTGTGGAACAGGATACCCTGTCAACAAATTCATGCATTCATTTGTCAGCAGTCTTATGGCTCTGGATCACATCTACTCCAGCCTTTCTCCGTGTACAAATACTCAATATATAGAAGTGTTTACAAAGATGGATATTGAGTTTCCTCCTTTGCCACCAAATTAGGACTAACTACTGAATTAGAACTGCAATTAAGAATTTGTTAGAAGGCAAATACTGATAAAGAAATATACATATTCATGAGCAAGTTATAGCTGAAATGAAATACACAGGGGGGAACAACTCTCTAGTCTTAAATGCTAGAGGCAACTGATGTAGAGAAATCTGACTATAATAACTTGGCAGTTTTAGCATTTCATAGGAATAAATACTTTCCATTCTAAAAAGATTCTGTGATTGGACTCTGATGTCAAGTTGTTTTTTAAGCCAAAGAAGAACATGGTATTCAGATCTATACAACAGCATAGCATTCAAACAACTTCCTCAGTTCAGACTTCGTACTTCTGAAAAGTACTTACTTAACTATGTTGGGGAGATTTCAGATAAGAGATAGACTTAAGATTAGCTACTTAAGAGATTTCTATTATATCTTATTTGAGTTTCTTACAAGTGCAGTCCTTGGATTTGATTATTAACTTCTAGAATATTAAATAGCTGCTCACATACATAACCAAGCACTGAAGACCTGAATTCCTGGGCAGAAAGAGCTAAAATTTAAAGTAACCTAAATTTCAGACACAGGTTTTTGCTGCTCTCTAATAATTTTATTTTAAAACAAAATCAGCTACTCTTCAAATTCAATAGATAAAACTAAATACTAAATACCCATGCAATTAATGATTTGAAGAATTCAATTCTTCAATGAAATAAAGATTCTTTTTTAAATTATGTCATTTGCTCAAGCACAATTGATACTGTCTAACCAATTAGTGTTTCTAAAGGATGTATTTTATTTGTTTTCAATCATTTATTACCTAAGCTATAATTTTGCAGCTTCTCAAGGAACAAATGTCTGCTTTGCATCTGGGGAATAAGCCACACAAAAGGGTGTTGGTGTGCTGTTTGAATACATGCAATTACTGGTAGTTACATTCTAATTAGCATAATTAGTTTTGAAACAGTTCTCATAATAACTGTCAACATTATGTCAATTTAGCTGAAGTTAATGGCATATTTAACAGAGACACACATTTTCAGTATTATACTATTTAAAAGAAAGTAGGAGACAAGGCCCTTTCAGAAGAAGTAAAACTGCCTTCCACAGATACTGAACATTTCTTATTTTGTTTCCTTTTGGTAACACTCCATATAAAAAAGTCCTTTATATAGTAACTACCCTCCAAGTTCCATAAGACCATTCTTAAAAATTCACACTCATAAAATGACAAGAAAAATCAAATACACCAAAGTACAGATGCTTGCCAATTCAGACTTAACATTGTTTTGTGTAAGTCAGCAATAACTTGGGTGTTGTTTTTCTGTCTGTCTCTTTTAGAAAAAGAGAAGAGGTAAAAAGCACGCTGAAAAGCAGCAAACACTTGTGTACTCATACTTAGGCTTAGCATGACCTCACCACTTATTAGGGAAGGACTGCTATTTGTGAAGGCTGGTTTCATTCTTTCTCTAGCTTTCACAATACAATACATCACATCCATTCCAAAGAGCCAGAGATAATAAGCAGAAGCATCAAGTACAAATCATAATTATATCCGTAAGTGCTGATTTGTTGTTCTTGAAACATTATTTCAGGTAGCTTTGTGGATAAACCAGCCATGTACATGTCAGTATAATCCTAAAAATCAGCACAATGGTACCTGCGTAGCATCATCTGCTCGTAGTCATCTTTGACCCACAAGTTTTCCTTATGGCAAAAAAAAAAGAAAAAAAGTTTCTCCTCTCAAGTAGATATGAAAAAGCAAAGTTTTCATAATCAGCCAAAGGGCAGATGAGAGCAATTATTAATAACATATTTTTGCTTTCTTATACAACATAAAATACATTCACTAGAGTGAACTAGAGTTCAAAGAAAAACATGGGTTAAATCTGGTGTGTTGCACTGAATTTTAACACTTTTTAAGATCTTAAGCAGAAGCACGAAGAGGACAATTGACACTTGAACACAAAAAGTCTGAAGTTCAAATGTAGGAGGTATATCTTCCCCTTTCTCTCCTCTTATTATTTTATCCAAAAGGCTTAATTAAGTTCATGCTTCATATTATCACTTTCTCCTGAGGACATAGTCCTGCAGAAAGCAGAAACAAATAAACTGATGGAAAAGAATGCCCAGGAGAAGGGACAGTTACCATCTATTGTCATCTAAAAAAGCATGCCTTCTTTCTATTTTTAAGGGAAGAAACCATTTAAATGCAAATAGCTATATAATACAGTTGCATTAAATGCAACTAGATTTTATGCTAAATCCAGCAAAGCAGTTCAGTTTCTGCTATTATAAACATTGTTTAGCCACACTCAACATACTAAGCAGTGCTATACGCAGGAATGCATTAGTTAATGGAAAGATTCAGTTTAAGGAAAAGAGGTTAACCTGGACATAAACTCTGGTTGGATCGCCATCCCCTCGCAGATTCTGACATTACAGAGATGCAAGAAATATTTTTTTGTTTGTAAGCTCATAGCTTTAAAAAAAAATTACTCACCGAACTAACAGTAAGTGAAGGTGCTGACTGCCCAAGTGCTTGGCAGCGCATGCGAACAAGATTGGTGGTTTCTGCAGGTTGCCATAGCTGATGTCCATTTGCATTGGGAAGCAAATACTTGCCTGTCAAGTTAAGAGAGAGTGTGTTAAAACATTAGATGTTGCAAACGAGGCAACGTAATAGGCAGTCTACTATAAGATAAAGTTTTTAGCTGTATTTCCACAGGCATTCCCCATTTTCAAACATTTGTTCTATCACTAGTCATCACCACAGGCAATTTCATCAAAGCAGATTCAGTACTCACCTGCCACCCCTCAATGATGCTCTTCCACATGCTAAACTTTTCTTATGCAAATACTTTTTTTTCCCAACATTTTCATAACCAATTTTTTCCAACTTTGAAACATGATCAATGAAACAACAGATGCAAACACTCAGAATGGTGGGACTGAACCAAACAGATCTGAATTCTGAATGCTAGCTACAATTAAAAGAAAATAATAATACATATATTTCTAAAGGTTGTCCTTTTTAATTATTGCTATTAATCCAAAGCTTGATTCAACTCATTTCATACTTTTGTTTTGAAGAGCTATGATAAGCCACGATCCTCTAAGGCTAACATGAGAACAGTTAAAGTTTCACCTCTTCTGATCAACTGCGGTAACTGATTAGGTTACATCAAAAATTCTACACAGATGGATTCCCTTGTCTTTGAAGACTACTCTCAATACTTTAAAAGGCTGAATTATTACAGGCATTTTGTTGTGTGAATCACACATTTTCAGAAGATGGCATCATTATCGGAAAAGAAGGGGAATGTCAACAATCACTGCTGCCTCTTCCAGAGTAAGGCAACAGAAGGAAATAGGAAGCTGTTCCAAAAATGACAATGTTATTTCATGCAAAAATGACTGAACTATGAAACTCTTTGTCAAATGATTAAGATCTTGAGGAGGGTTAATGAAGGGCTTGGAGAATATGCCCTACTGAGGGAGAGACTGAAGGAACTGGGGCTGTTCAGTCTGGGGAAGAGGAAGCTGAGGGCAGACCTTACTGCTCTCTTCCAGTATCTGAAAGTTGCATACAGCAAGAGTGGGGCTGGTCTCTTCTCACTGGTAACAGGTGACAGGATGGGAGGAAATGACCTCAAGTTGTATTAGGGTAAGTTTAGATTGGGTATCAGGAAACACTTCTTTACAGAAAGGATTGTTAAGCACTGGAATAGGCTCCCCAGGGAGGTGGTTGAGTCACCATCTCTGGATGTGTTCAAAAACCAGTTGGATGTGGTGCTCAGGGACATGCCTTAGTGGAGGGTTGTTAGGGTTAGGGTAGTATGGTTAGGTTGTGGTTGGACACAATGATCATTAACGTTTTTTCCAACCTGAGTGATTCTGTAACATCAAAACTTTTGCACTTTCGAGGAGAGACTGCAGAAGCTCACAGAAAAGAGAACTCTTGGAGTTATTAAGCAGGAAGAAACTATTTCTGGAAGCCTCTGAGTAGCAAAGAAGCAGCAGGGAATATTCGAATGAGAGAATATTTAGTGGAGAATATTAAGAGGTCAAGCATGTAATAATGTCTTTCCTTTTTGCTTATTTTCACACTCTGCCACAAAACAGAATAACAGACTACAGAGGATGATCTTAGTCGACATGTCAATGTTTAAATCCTCAGTCTCAGAATTGCAGGGTTGGAAGGAACCTCTAGAGATCACGGGATCCAGTCATCTCTGAAAACCATGTAGAAGTGGGACAATCACACTACTCAAGCAACTGACTCATGAAACCATCAAGTTGATGCAAAGAGACAATTCAAAAGACTTTCTCTTTTTTTCCCAATCAAGTCTATGTTCAAAAATAAGATGCAAGATTTTGACTGAACATGTGATTAAAAATCATGTTCAAAAAATCACATATACTAACTAAGCACCTGTTTCCTGAAATGCTAATATTGCCACATTAGTCCATGAGTCACTGCGCCCTCAAAAAACAACTGAGAACAGAGAACTAACTTTGTCATAGGATTTGTGCTCTGGTAAGAAGCCTCTGTTTTGCCTGAAAATCAAGATCTTTAGTTTTATAACATTACTTCTAAACAGCAGATCCACAAAGTTGTTGAGTCCTCTGCAAAGAGTTTTCTCTCTTTGCAGAGTAGAGAGCAAAGAGTTTTCTCTCTTTGTAGAGAGTCCCCAAGAAACAAAACGAGATAGTCTTTTTACACTGGTAAAGTGGAACCTGTACATACCGTTCACCCAACTTGCTAACAGCTTGACCAACATGAGTAGAAAAATGTAGATAAAGATGCAGTGTTATGCCCAAGTATGCAATTCTCCAGGATTCCAGTTTTGTTTTTTTTCACATGTCCTTACTCATCCTCAACTTAAGGGCTGCCACAAAAAGCTGCAGTCATTGATTCAACATCCATGTCTTTGGCATTTCACTGATGACACAACTGGAATGTGCCAGTGGCACATGCATACAGCTGTAACTCCTATCCATTACTTCATATGGTTAATTGCTTTTCCCACAGCAGGGGATGGGGTTGAAAAAGGTGGGAATAAAGTGAAAAAAACTAAGTTATTCATATTTTGCATTTAAATAGGTATGTTTTATTTCTTTAATGCTTTCCACAACGAAAGAGGTCTATGCATCTTCTTTACTTACTTTTTGACACCCCTCCCCAGTGTCAATGTTAGGATGAGGTTCTCAAGCGAAAACTAGACACTCCTATTGTCAAGTACCAGATTACAAATATCTCTCAGATAAAAACACTGGAAAGAAACGGCAAGAATGCTTCAAAAATCTCATCAAAGTCAAACATAACCACAAACAAGATATATTACCATTGATGGTAACATCTGTAAAATCCTTTGGCAATATCCATTTTGTCAAGCAGACATACATTACACAAATTTCTTACAAACTCCATATTAACTGTTAGAAGCAAAGGGGAAAATTAATTTGCAAATTGATCACTGTAGCATACTCCTGGTGTACTGCATCATCACAGGAATCAGCACTTAAAAGCTACAGGCTTTTCCTCTGATCTGAAGAACAAAGGAGAACACACGCAAGAAATCTGCTTTAATGACAAAGTTTGTTCTAGAACTGGGTACAGCAGTGCTCTTTGTCTAACCACGGCACTTTAAAAGTGTGAATTTTAAACTACTCGAGAAATCCACTGTCAGACACTAGACCTTTCCCAGACTGCACTAATTTTCATTTCAGGTGAATCCTACTGGGCTCCCAAACAAAAATTGAAGGCAATTACTTGGATTTTGTTCACAAAGTATTCCAGCTTTGTTTCAGCTTGGATCCCTAAAGGGCAAGGGTTTAACAAGTCAGAGAAGCCTGGAAGCAGAAGGGTATATAAGAAATAAGAGCATTATTAATGTTTGCACTTCCTGTTTTAAATGGGAGCCAGATCCAAAACAGCGAGCTATTAGCACAACTCCCATTTGCGTTAGCCACTCAGCAAAGTGAAGCATTCTGCACTTTGTTGTGTGCAAGGCTACACTGACAAGGAACACCTCAATAGTCACCTTTATCCTTTGTCCCTTAAAACATCTGTATTTTATCCAGTTTTTATCTTTCTGAAACACATGAAATAAAAAATATGATATTTTAACAGAGATGGAGAAGAGCCAAGCCTAATGTTTACAGCAACAAAATGTTGTGCAAGAAGGCTGACAAGAAAGCAAAGCAGATTAACCTCTACATCACAGCCAGTGTCTGCAGTGTAAGAATTCACTTCGTATTCCATTACTGAATTCAAATGGGTGACCTCTAGAAATATTTTAAATAACACTGAAGTGCCCATGGAGGTGGTAATTAAACACTCAAACTGATCAGAATCACCAATGAAAGCATGAGCACGTGTGTTGCTGTGATGCTGTTATGATCACTCCTCCCATCCTCATCCCCAGTCAGGAGCCTCAAGGGCACAACAGACTTCCAGAAGAACAGAAATCAGGGCAAGCGTAGCAGACTGTCTAGAACTCTAGTTCATCTTTACAGTGTACATCCACAGATGCTTCTAAACACAGAAACAGCAGGTAGTAAATGCATCCCCTACATAAGTAAAATTGGAATGGACTGTGGATAACAAAAAAAAAAAAAAAAAAAAGGTAATGGCTCATCTGAGAATAGCTTTAAACTTTCTACAGAGAGAGCCAAGAACAGCAGCAGTTACCAACAGGAAATCCAACTGCAAAAAAATATCCTGAACATGACAGCTCTACTTTTAATGCTATGCTTCTTAAAATAAGAAAAACTAGAAATGGTTTAAATGAACACAGTGAGTTTTCTCATTTGCAAAAATAAATGGAACACCAATATTTCTTAAGGAAAACTATTTCTTTCAAAACTCAGTCCACTCTTCAAGGGTCAAGAACTCTGCCTCATTCAGGCCACTGTACAATAAACAGCCCCTGCTGTGAATTAACCAGCAACTCTCCCTGGATTCCTCCACATAAAAGAAACTTCATGTCACCTCAATTTTTGAACTATTCAAAAATTCAATATGGCCTTCTCCTGTCCTCATATTACTCCTACACTTCTTCCCACTATCGTTTCATTAACAACTGTATGCCTTTTTCTCCTTTTACATTTCAGCTGTGTTAATAACCCTTCAATTTACACACAGCCACACTTTCCTCATCATTAAGTGACTGTAGTATCAGTATTACACATAAAACTCAAGCCAAAATGCATTATTGATTTTCACACTACATTCATTTCTGCCTTCAAGTGCAAAGCTCCAAGCAGCTTTCCTTTGTGAAAGAAGTGACTTGTGTGCGACCTCAAGTCCAGCTCACCTCTTCCATCGTAATTCAGCATTTTGAGACACACACAGCTGAGAAACAGCACCAGAGGCCAGCATAATCTCCATGTAACAGCAGACTACTGCCACACAGGTTGTAATTTTATCATTACTTTCATCAGTTATTGGTACAGATGAGTCATCTACTAACATAGGTTCACCTACTGCTATCCAATTCAATCCCAAAATGGCCTTTGACATCCTGCCATGTCTTCTGCAATAGCTTCGCTGGCCTCTCTGCTATCCTTTCCAAGCCCAATGTAGCTATTAAGATAGCCTGAAGTCACAGTGTTTTGTTTCCAGTGTCATCTCCTCCCACGTCTGAATGCAATGCTCGTTAGTCCAGCACATTTATCAAAATGCTTTTCAATGAAAGGTGACTCCAGATTACGTAATGGCAGCATTTAATGATATTACATAATCCCCATAAGACCCAGGAAATACATCACTGCAGTTCAAAGTGTCACCTTCCCCTCAAACTTCTCTGTCAAACATCTACTTTCCTATATAATGGACAGTGGAAGACGGAAAGGAAATTACTGTGAATCTTCTATTTGTCTGAAGTGAGTACATTTGTTGTAGGCTTTCCTTTTTAAGGCCAAAAGGGACTAAAACACACAAAACTAAAATATTATTCTCCTTTCTCCTTTCCTCCTCTAAAATCCATATCCTAATAGAATAACTGAAAACGGTTAAAAATTCATTTCCATTTTCACGTTAAGAATTACTTACGCCAAGTATCCAGCAGTTGGGTATTTTAACAATTGCTTATGATGAATAAAATCTTCAGACAACAAATGCATTTTTGCATTAACCAAAGCAGTATACTCAGAGCAGTATTTAACATTCCAGTGGTGAGATAGTTAATCAATATGGAAGTATAAACACAAAAGAAGCATCTTGACAGCTTTTAATGGAAATAATTTCCAATGAAAATACTAAAAGCCTTTAAGCCATCCCACAGTTTCAAACGAAAAACAGGTGTGCACCTTGATGAAGTTCAGATATCTGGATATGTGCTGACAGCAACAATGGACACAATTAGCCCAAAGACAAAGCTCTACGCCTGACTGTAGTGTCCGACAACTTAAACCAGTAATGTGTTTCTGCAAACTAACCTATAGCCATCCTGTCACCTCTCTGGGGCAAAAGCCAGGAAATAATTGTTCTGCTTGCTTCAAGAAATTGATTGCAGATATTTATGACAGATGCATATTATTTAGGAACATCTCAGATGAGTAGATTCTTCTCCCTCGCAACTTTTGATTAAGAAAGAACAACTGATCCTATCTCAAGAACTGATCTCTGTAGTACAGAAGCTCACCACACATGATTCCACTTCACAGCACTCCTGGGAAACAAAGTGCAAGTGCAAGAGAAAGTACAAGAGAAAGAGGAATGAACCACACAGAAGACAAAACTGGATCCTACTGCAGACAGCTCTAGGTGATTGAAATGTGCTGAAAGAAACAGTTGGGTACTTCTGCCTCTTTCTATGCCTTTCCCTTTTCTCCTTCCCAAAATAGAAAGAGTTCACACCAGGTGTCATTGATACAGGTAAAAACACCAAAGCCAGACTCAGCCACATCAGCTTTGAGCAGCCCGAAGCACTTCACAGAACAGCCAAAACCACGTGGACACAGCCTGCATACAGCTTCTCAGGGGAAGGGAAGAGCCCTCCTACCTCAGCCGTTTACCATATGTTTATGGCACTCTGCTTTAGTATTTCAAATTTGACTGCTGTAGGCTGCCCAGCAGTAAGAAATAATGCAGAAGCTATAAATTTTAGGATCTACTCTCACACCATTGAATGGGGAATCAAAGTATATAATTCCTATTAGTAGTAACTGCAAAAGTAAAAACGGTGAATAGATTTAAAACTGTAAGTTGAAAATTTCACCATTTTGCCTTATTTTACTGTAGTTGTGTCAAAAAAATTTGATTTAAATACAATTTCAGATGACTACCAGCAAGTAAAAGAGTTACTGTTTTATTCATGCCTCATTTATTGCCTACTACTTCAGAAAATTTGCATGTTAAGCATATTATCAGCTGCACATGGTTAAAGTTAATAGGCAATGCCAATTTCCTAGCCTGATGTAAGAGGTGAACTTTTTCTTTTAAGCAATCTGTCCACTAAGCATAATATCACTCAGTTAAGCCTAGAATTTCAACTGACTTCATTATCATTTCTTTTGTTACTGTACAAGGAGACTCTGTAAGAAATCCTATTAAAAGGTGATTATGTATTTTACACTTTTGATACACCACGGAATCCTCTTAAAATCTTAGTTTCACTTTCTAAAATTAGCTGAAGAAGTGATATCTGACCATATATTAAATAAATGTGGCCCATCAAAGGCAAAATTAAGACACAACTGCAACTTTAAAAATGGACACAGTTTGGACAGCAGAAACCAGCAGGATGAAGATTTAGACCTGTTTCCAGACTAAGAGAAAATGTTTCACGCTTGTAAGCAACTTCTTTCAACCCATTTCAGCAGCAGAAAGACACTCACGATAGAAAATAGAATCCTGTTCACATGTTAGTTAGTAAAAGTTCCTCTGCTAACAGATATTCCATGAAATTACATTTTTATTTTGACAAATCATTCATAATCAATTACCATCCACTAGATCAGGGATTGAGAATCTACAGCTTATCAATGTCCTGTTCCAGTGCCTCACAACTTTTGTAGTAAAGAATTTCCTCCTAATATCTAATTCAAATCTACTCTTGTTTAGCTTAAGCTTAAACCCCTAATCACTGCAAGCATGAAGTGAGGTGGCCCTTCCCCATACTCTAAGTACGTCTAATATTACCCCTTTTTCTTTTTCAGGAGCCACAAAATTCAAGAGCTGATCTCTTAAATACAAGAAATGCCTCCTCCCGTCTTCATTAGGAAATATTTATAAAGCTTTTAATTTGAAAACTCAACAAGGATTACACACAAAAACTGCCTTCCTCTCTTAAGCATTCTTCAGCTGTACATTCAACTCATGTTAAAGCATCTGTCTTGGTTAAGTAAGTACAACTTCCCTTCACAATTGGTCACAGCAATTGCTTAGTGACGGTAAGAAGCTGACACTGGATAGAGCACAGAGGTGAAATGAGAAGACAAGTATGAGTAATGCTGTTTTGGTGTGGAATTATGATGCAAATAGAGTTGTGCACTAAGGAGCTCAGGTACCAGCAGCAGTAAAGATTGCATCATCACAATGCTCAGTTTTACTTAAACAGCTTGTTAAACCCAATCAATTAACTAAGTCCAGGCAAGTTCTTTCACATGTGCCTCTACAGCTGCACCACTGCAGGGACTTGAACGATCTAATTCAACAGATACTGGGGGTATTTCTTAAGAGGCTGCAGCTTAAACCTCAGAAATTTACCATGCATATTCTCCTTTTTTTCCTTGTTTTATTTTTCCACAATGAAAAGTGACTGTTTAAACAAATCTCAAGCTGCTTTTATAGCAAATCCTGAGAAGGTCTAAACTCTACTTCTCCACCTTTCAAAACAGGCAACTTGCAAATTCATCTGCTAATTAGGCACACCACTGCTGTGGTTTGCTTTGATCTCAGCAACAATCAACTTCTCATGTTCTGATGATACAAGTCCGATTAAACAGCAATCGAGGAGTTAAAGGCAAAATAATGAGACAGGAATACAATATCTCCTGTTCTCATCTGAGACTATTACATGATGCAGAATCCAGACATGTCAAAGAATATGGAAATCATCTTCCTAGGCACACAGGGAAGCAAAATCAACTGAACTACACAGGTTGACTGAAGCCTTAAACGACAAAGGTAACTGACAATGATAAATACAACTTAATGTCATCTCAAGCGCTAGCGCACCTAGAATAATTTAAAAATACGTATTTTATCAGTAGAAGACAGCCTTATAGTACATGCTTTAAAAAATAATTTTCTCACGTATGTAATCACAGAAAAGCTTGCTTCTCTCTTTCTACCAATTCCAGAAGAAGTTTAACATGTGATACAATGTGTCATGAAGTACTTAAGGCGCCCAGAGGGCTCGAGAGGAGCCCAGGGCAGGCAGTGAGCCTGGATGACGAGCGCCGTGTCCCCGCCACACAACACGCCGCTGTGCTGGGCACAGACGCCCCTCCTCAGCCCCCACTGCGGCCCGATGGCGTCGGCCTGGCACCACAGGCCACCTCACTGCTGCCAGCAGGAAAGGACGTCCCAAAACAAGCGCCCGCCACCATCAAGAACAGTACTTTGAAACCTACGTCTGGCCTCATGTGTGAAGGGAAGCAAGATCAGAAGGTAAGGTTTCCTAACGAAGGGGATGCCCGAGAGGGCGCCGGTACACATAGCCATCTTTGCCCCGTGTCCATGGCAACAAGGTTCTCAAACAACGCCCCTGCAACTGTAGCGTCTGGGGTGAAGTCACTGCTTTCCACGTAGTGACGGGGGCGCTGCTGCTCAGGCTGGAAGTCAGTAAGCAATTCTGAGACAGTAAAGATGAAATAAGGAACGCCTCATGTCCTCCAACTGGCCATTACTGATAAAGATCAATCCCTAAAAATGCTGTCAGTAACACAGTCACATTCCAGTTATGATGAAGTGTTGTAGAGAATGGAAAGGTAGCAGTGACAACAAGGCTTCAAAGTATCCTCCATGATTTCATGACACTCTCCACAGCCATCAAGTTGTACCTAGCCTCCCATATTAAGGTTTAATGAGCTAATCTGCATTATCAGCAATATTCAGGAGAAATGCTCCACAACATAAGACCACAACTCCAAATTCCCGCCACTGTCAGCTGCTCCCCCTACGTGCAGCAGGACAGCCTGCAAGTCCTGCCAGCAGATGCCAAACCCTAGATTACAAAGAACAGCTTGTTCTTCATGACCCATAACACTGATCTTTCTGCTAATTAGTGCGAGTGATGAAACTCTAATGCAAAAAAATCAGACTGAGACTACCCAGATTGATTTCAAATCAATCACAGATCAGTCATATGGGAATAGCAATCATTGCTGGCAACATTTAGATGAGTGATGGCTTAGATGTGGGAAGCTGATCAAAGCAGAAACATTAAACAAAGAAAAATACATGCATTCCAAAATTTCTTAGTCTTTAGTTCATCACTAGGTAATGACTTAAGTTCATTAATGAAAAGTGCTGCAGGATGTTCAGATAAAAGACAATGTAAAATGAAAATTGTACGCATTATCTCACTAGTATTTGTATAAGATCAATTTATGGTTAGCAAGATAACAGCTTTACCACAATTAGAGACAATTAGCCCAGCAGGAAGTCTGTTTCCAGGCAATTATTGATGAGATAACAGGAGGCGAGATAAAAGGTTCAAAATATAAGTAACAAAGTTTAGTGGTTGGTTGGTTTCTTTTTATATATCTAACTGTGAAGCATAGGACACAACTGGATTAGCTGCAGCATTCTGCAAAATGCAAGCTCTTGCCAGTGATGTGAATTCATGCAATGCAGAAGTAGAAAGAAAGATAGCCATCTGCAAACGTAATATCAAAGCAGTTGAGGAAACTGAACAGAGATGCACCACACACTGCAGTGCAAGTTGAGCAGCAATGGGATATGAAAGCAAGGCCAATTCAATTTGCTTGTCTGAGTGATTTCCCAGGTTAACTTCCTCCATAGTAAAAGCTCATCTAATTTCTCAGCCTTCCACATTACTTTCTGAATTCTATTTAAGCTTCTCTGAACACAGCAAACTGAAATCTGCAGACAATTTAAGCCAAAACCCCTCTGCATGTAGACAGCCCTTTGATGTTTGCAGAGATCAAGAAAACCAGCCACTGCAGAAAAGCAGCTTTTTAATTAAACATCTTTTCTCCTGATCAGAAACAAGTTTTAAAGTGCAAGACTGTACACTGCTTGGAATCCTTAAGAAGACAACTAAAAAGCAAGGGGGAGAGGTATTTACATTCACACAGGAGTCAACTGCCTTGAGAAGAGCAGAGCTGACCCCATCTGACCAGGCTTTGCCTGCGTCATCATCACCATGGCACACAGAGGGCAGCAGCACTGTTCAGAATCACAGACCTCTTTCCTCTATCTTTGAGAAAGAACTATTACACAAGCAGCTGCATAGACTGTACAAGGATCATATTTTATACAATCTTTGGCATAAGCAGAACTCCAAGCTCCAATTTACTTCCAGGTAAAGAATGCAGCCAACACCTTACAGAAAAATATGCATGAAGGGAAGGTAGAAAGGGAATGGGGCAGGGGCCAGTATGCAGAAACAGCAGAGAGGAAGGAAGGCAAACACTGAATGCACAGCAAGTCCCCCAGTAACTGTCTGCAGGTGTACTGCAACAAACCAGAAGGAGTCCAGAGAATGCACAGGCAATTCTGCTCCCCAAACTTTATAACAATTTGGAAACATTTGGTATTTTAAAACAGAAAAGGAGCTGGTCACAAATTGCTTCCAAGTTAGCCAGTAGAAAATAATTTTGCTCTGAAGTTACTGAACTTATGAGTGCTTCTGCTTAGCAACTTCAACTGCAAAATACTGTTTGCCATTCCTTTCTTTCTATTAAGCAGTACTGCTGGTACTTCACAACAAGAGCAATCAAAGTACATTTGCTAGGCTAGTATCAGGCAACATCCAGTAAACTCTTTTTATTCCAAATTCTGCCTCTCTTTTCAATCCTCCTTCCCTTCCTTGGGGATGCAAATTAAGTAAAGATTGCTTAAAACAGCGCAGTTCAGGAAAAAAAAAAAAAATGCTGGGTGCAAGCTTCCCCAAAACAATGCTAAATGTAAGCTCAGTCTCCATCCTAGCTCTCCTCCAAATATACTGATTTTGTATCCTTTGTGTTGATATCCCATTTGAAAGATCATCTTGTACATCATTCTCAGTTTTTCTCACTGCCCCATTACTTTAAATAAGTAGGCTAAATTACCTGAGCCTATTCAGAGCAATAGACTCTCATTAACTGAAATCCTTCAAGTTTTGTAAATTTCATCCAATATATTACAACAATGCAAATTTTATTTCTTCTCGTATGTCACACATAGCATTATTCCTCCTTGTAAAGCCCAATAAACTCATTTATTTGGTATCTATTCCCAGAGGTGAAAAACACCTCTATTTATATCTATTAGTATTCAGCCCTGCAGGACTTGAAATATCCTGGTTTGTATAAATCAACAATAAAAACATAAATAAAAAAATAATACTACTAACACTTTATGGCACACTAATTCTGTATTGTTAATGGAGAAGGGAAAGACAAAATAAGAAAACACAATTAACAGCTTTCCTAACACTTGGAGTGAACAACAAGCATCAGCATAAGCACATCCTGCAAAGTTTTTAACTAGGAATCTTCTCTTGCTTTACTTACTCCTACATTCTGTATTTCTTGAAGTTTAGTAAAGCTAACATTTTTGAATGATACAAGCAGAGACTATACATTACAGTATTCAAAAAATACCACTCCAAAGCATTTTACAGGATTCACTGTTAGACCTTTTCCTTATTGGACAATCTGCATCTTTTTACAAGTGGAAACTCAGAGAAATTAAGGAAGAAATGCACGAGAGAAGAAATTAACCCAAGCCAAGGGCAAGGACAAGTCAGTAAAATTACTCACTTCAATGTCAGGGCTTGTGAGTCCCTCCCACCCCATGATATTCTATAATTTGACACCACCACCTCATGTTTTTATTTTTTTTTAAGTCATGTTGTGACACTTGTGGTTTCAAACCACCTGTCAACAGTTCAGCATGGAAGAAACTACAAATAATTCAGAAATTTAATTATGCCAGAAGAGGTGGACAAATACAAATCCAAGGTAACATTAAAACAATTAACTTCAGTTTTCTGAGCATTTTTAAACAATTTGAAGAAGCGGTTCTCTGTATCTGCAGCACCAGGTTTTTTCGTTTGTTTGTTTGTTTTGTATCCTGATAAGGACTTTTTGTCATCAGAATGACTTTGATTAGTTTAATCAGTATTGTAAAGCTGTTAAGATATTTCAAGTATTTTATTAATCTAAAGCCCTAGGGTATTCAGGTTCACTGAAAGTGCATTAGTAATAAAGCAGTTTAACATCACTGCACACCATATTCCCAAATCCTGATATAAAACTCCACACAACATATTGCAAGCAGACAAAAAGTATATCCGTTTCCTTTCATAAAAACCTCAAGCAATAATTCAGGCACAGAGATAAAGACTGTGGAGTGTAGCTGCAGAGCACACTTGCTTCATTTGTTTTTGATTAGGCTGCCTTCTCCTCATCAGCTGGAGGGTTTATGCAGGAAAGTTCAATTTTTGAATCCACTAGCCTAATTTAAAGTTGAACAAAAATAAAATGAAAAACTCACACCAACTCCTGCTAAAATAATAAGTAATGTGCTGGCAATTTCCACTGTCAGGAAAACACCACCGTGGTCCTCACATCAAGTTTTTTAAAAAGTAACAGAGACACTAGAGACTTCACTGATACAGTCAACAAAAATCAAACATGTCACAGTGCTGCAAGTCACTCGTCTTACTAAAGACCATGTGGATCAGAAATACTACTAGATTGCTGTAAAAAATCCTCATAAAACAACTCATGATGAAGCGATCTTCTTAAAACACTTGTCACTACTTCGCAGCTTTGTAGACGACATTAAACTACAAACTACATAAAAGAAGCACTGTATTAGCTTCTGGGGCTTTTTCCAACATAATGACAAGGAGAGGGGTGAGAAGTCAGTTAGAAAAGCAAATATTTTAAAAGTACTTCACAAAAGTTCACTGAGGAAGGTTAGCTATATCTGCCATTTTTCATTCCCAAGTAAAACTGCCTTTCAACTCTGTATACAATTGAGAGACAGGAGACAATCTCATCACACATACATGCCAATTCAGCTTTCCCTCCTTTGAAATTCATCTGCTACCAGATGAAACTTGGACAAAACAAGATACTGTGCCACAACTTTATCAATTTCAGAAAATTCACCGAGACAGTGTCCCTCTCACTTTGCATTTTAGGAATGTATTTAACTGCTAGGTTCCAGTGAGTTAAAAATTCTTTTATCTAGAATACGCAACTTGTCCCCATGTTTTCATGTTCATTTCACTCACACATTCAATAACAAGCACTCTTCAGTGAGCATCACAGCCATACACTCTCAGGTCACAGTCACAACTTCTGCACTGTACATCTTCCATTGTAGCACACAGGGACATCAGGGCAAGGGGGCCCTGCCTACCTGCTACCATGGATGGCTTTGCCAAACAGAAGCCATGGTCCATGCCAAGGGCTAAGCTGTTTATGGGAGGGAAGGATCCACCAGATAAATGAGACCAAACTGCTTTTTCTTTAATGAATCAGTCTAAAGGGACCATCTGTGTACTTCAGCTCTTCGAGGAAACAAGACATATGCAAATACTATGGATGAATTCATGCAAGCGTATCTCAAATAACCCTTAAACTGCCAGTCTGCCAAATTTTCATGGAAATTTCAAGAAACAGAGTACTTTCAGGCTGCACTGTCAGCACTTCACAAAGAGAGTCTCAAGAATAAGCTCACCTCACCGATTATGAGGGACCACACACAGAAGAGACTTTATAGAAGCTTCAGGTAGGGATACAGCTCCTCCAGAGTCTGGCCACAAGGCCAGATCAAGGTGCCATCAGCACTACATCTGCCACACCTCCAGGTGGCAGAGCCCACACCCCAAACTCACCAGTCAGAGCTCCTCCAAGGCTTCCTCTTCTGAGCTGTCTCCCATCTTCACTCAGTTGCCTCTTATATTTGAAAGACTTTCCGGGGCCAGATAAGACCTCTGGATTGCTGGATTTTCGAAAAGGCATAGGTGGTGGAGACAATATGTGATCAAGCTGCAAAGAAATGCAGGGGAAGAAAGAAAATGGTGATTATTTACATTAACTGAGGGAGTAAAGGGGGTAAAAAAAAAAAAAAATCACCAAAAAGAAATTTAAAGAAGACTATTTTCCTTTGCATAAAAGTTATTACAGAATTGGGAAACAAAAAGTGATTTAAAAGATCTTACAGATGCACAAACCAACAACTTTGCAAGTGCCAAAGTTGTAGCTGGCTGTGTATGAAGCCATCTTCCTCTCACACGCTTTATAGCACATCCTGCTGCACTCCTGCACTAAGAGAATTCTTTCCCATAGTCTGATCTCAAGATATGAAGGAAGACATGAAGGAACACAATCTTCCACAAAACAACCTCTTTGCAACTGTGAACCATCTGACCAAGGCAATCTCTTCACAGATTTATCTGAGTGGTCGCTAGGTGGCATTGTGCTATCAACAAATTGCAAACCATTCCCAGACTAGTGAAATTACTGAAAAACACATTTTTCACTGTCATTGGGGAAAAAAAAAAAAATCTGTCTAAATTATTCTGTTTAAAAAGCTAGCATTCATTCACACTGACTTCAAATTAGCGTAAATACAAAGCCTCATCCTTCAAATTCTGTTCCTCTCATCATTTCTACACAACATTCTAGGCCTCTTGTTTTGAGAGTACTTTTGATGTCTTAATACTTGGCTAAATTAGCAAAAGCAGAACAAAAAAAAGAATTGAGTAAATACTTGACTGCTTCATCCACACTGTCCACAGAATAGAAGGACTCAAAGTCACCACTATCACCCTGGGAGATACAGAGTGAAGTTCATTTTTGTTTAAAGTAAATTGCACAGAGAACTATTACGTGCCCTGCAAAGCATTTTAAATTCCCTACATTTAGAAATTACTTTGCACTTGTTATTTCAGATATGTAGGGTGGGTGGAGGTTGAGCTGCTTTGTTTTCAAATCAAATCTGAAGCTCATTGAAAGTGTTTGTAGACACAAACACAGCTCCAAAACACCAATATAGCTGTTCCTGAATCTGCTCCTTCAGCATGTTAAGATTCATTCATGTTCTGGGCAAACACTGAAGTGACTGATGAACTCAAAGCACCTGTCTACAGTAATTTCCTAAATCAGACAGGACTTGGGGGTCATATAGAATATTTAAGCAACCTTTTCCATCATTTATCATTCATGAGCGCAAGTATTTCACAAATACTTCCAAGTGCTAAGGTACTCAAAATGCAAATTTACAAATCTGTTGCACTCAAAAGGAAATGACTGACAACAGCTGGCAAAATCACCACGCATTTGTCTACCAGTTTCTAAGAAACACAATTTTGAGACTTAGAAGGAACCTATTAAGCAAATACTCAAAGGGTCTGCAGTTATTTAAACTATTCACTTTCAGATGGACAGCAAGGACTGCTCATGCTGAACTCCACGCATTTGACAATGACACAATCCCATCAAGCTTTTAAATGTTACTGGCAAATATTCATGGATTCTCTTAAAACAGGCTCAGTCTTCAAGACAACCAGCCATACTTCACATCTTCTCTCTTGCACAAGGTTAAGGCTTTACACACAAAAACAAAGGCATTCAGCTCCCTGCACAGCAGCACTGCAGTCTACCAGACAGATCAGGACTCTCTCACACAGTAAAGCCTCCACTTGGGTATCCTATGATATGTAGTTCTGATTACACAATTTGTTATTTCCAGTTAAGCTGTGTTCCTTTTTCACAGCTTTCACTAAAGCACACATGGTTTTGGAGGAAGCTTTAAAATGAGACTACAGTTCAGAGCAATACAGCACTGTCTAGGCTTACAAATCACTTTTCCACTGTCCAAATTGGCAGTCTCAGAAAAGCATTTTTGAAAGCTGTTTTGAGGCTGTTTAAATATCAACCCACTATCATTTCAACAGCAGCACCCAACTAACACTCTCTTGTGAAACCACCTCTGTGTTATTAATTGCCTCTATCAACTAAAATTTGTTTGATATGATTTATAGAATACAGGCACAGAAACTTCTCTTTATCGCTTGCATGGAAAGAAAGAAGACATGCAGCTGGAGACTAGGTCCTGGCTGCTGAGACAGAAGTAACCAGCTTCAGGGAAGTAACCGTAACCCAATGCAACATGACCATGACTGAAGTCCTGCATGGGAGGCTCTTGAGAACCAGGTTTGGGAGGAAAAGAAAGCACGAGAAACTGGGGAGAAGCTGTGCTACAAACGCTTTTCCTGGTTTTGTCCACTTGGCAGTTCCCAGGCAATTTTCAGACATGGAACACATGGGAATTAAATGCAGTTTCTGAAATTTACCATTTACTGAACACAACAGGATGAAATTCAGATTCGGTTGAAGACAAATAAGGTTACATTACATGGAGACAACAAAACAAAAATAGCTACTCTTGATTATGATACATTCAGAGCCAAAGTATCACAGCAATATTAGGTTTTTCTGATAAACACTTTTTGGCGCAGAATTTCATTTTAATACAGGAGCAGTACTGTAGCCTACACTTACACACAGCTGTCAGCTGTGTTTCAGCTAGATGTTGAGAAACCTATCCCACCTCCAGCAACTACACCAAAAAACACTATATAGTCTAGTGCTCCAAAGAAAGAATACAGGCATATGATATTTGGCCTTTTCATACTGGTGATCAACTCCTGCTTTAAGAAATGTAGCCACACATAGATTCAAAAAAATCCACTATCGAGAGGCTCAGATTTTTGCTTCCAAAGAACAAAGTAACTCTGTAACATGCAGAGCATGTATTTGAAAGTCGTCTGTACCTCATAACTGATGTCACAGCAGACACAAGCCTCTTTAACAGCCTTGATATAGTTAAGTCTGGTGCTCGGGAAGCATAAGGAAAACGGTTTGCAGCCAGCAGCCAGGCTTACAAGTTCATCCTGAACAAGACCTCTCAAAACTGAACAGGCATCTGACCAGCCAGCCTGACCCAGACAGTCCTTCTAGACTGAATTCAGACTCCAGATAAAAGCCTATATAGGAGACTAAAAGGCTTTCTGTCTTCAGCAAAATTGCTTTCCCCTCCTGCCAGGTAAGGCATTCAAATTCAAGAGAAACTAACAAAGAAAGTTTTAGTAAGTTCTGCTTCCTTGAAGCACAAAGCTGAATCTGAACATCTGCAACATGGTACACATTCATATCTCACAAAACAGCCAATTCAGACATACTGACACTATGGCTGTTTAGTGCTGAGATTATGACAAGCTCAAATTATTAAAAGATGTATCCAAACTTGTTTATATTTATTTGAAAGACCTCCTGAAAAGCTGAAGACTATGAAAATTCACATTGTGCTTGTTATCAGGTTCAGATTCTGTGTTATTGCTCTTAAGACTTGAAAGCAGTTATCTCAGTGAAGGAAAGTGCTGGAATTATACCTGGGCCATTTTAAATAATTTTACTCAAGCAGCCTCTGCTCAGTATGTCAAACACTACTGCCTAACTGCAATCACCACTCCATGGGTATTTCACATTTACTAAATGTACAGTACAGGCTGGGGGATGACCTGCTGGAGGGGAGCTCTGCGGAAAGGGACCTGGGTGTCCTGGTGGACGACAGGTTGGCCATGAGCCAGCAGTGTGCCCTTGTGGCCAAGAGGGCCAATGGCATCCTGGGGTGCATTAAAAAGAGCGTGGCCAGCAGGTCGAGGGAGGTGATCCTCCCCCTCTACTCTGCCCTGGTGAGGCCTCATCTGGAGTACTGTGTCCAGTTCTGGGCTCCCCAGTACAAAAAAGACAGGGATCTCTTGGAAAGAGTCCAGTGGAGGGCCACAAAGATGGTGAGGGGCCTGGAGCATCTCTCCTATGAGGAAAGGCTGAGTGAACTGGGTCTGTTCAGCCTTGAGAAAAGAAGACTGAGAGGGGGCCTGATCCAGGTCTATAAATATCTAAGGTGTGGGGGGCAGAATGGCGAGGACGGACTCTTTTCAGTGGTGAGTGGAGACAGGACAAGGGGAAACGGCCGGAAACTGCAGCATAGGAAGTTCTGCACCAATGTGCACAAGAACTTCTTTACAGTGAGGTGACGGAGCACTGGAACAGGCTGCCCAGGGAGGTGGTGGAGTCTCCTTCTCTGGAGATGTTCAAGACCTGCCTGGATGCCTACCTGTGCGACCTGCTGTAGGGAACCTGCTTTGGCAGGGGGTTGGACTCGATGATCTCTGGAGGTCCCTTCCAACCCCTACAATTCTGTGATTCTGTGATTCTGTGATTCTGTGAAATATCCAGACGTGTCAATTTTGGATGGCACACAAGCACAGTAAGAGAACTGTAGCTTGGTTGGTTGCTCTTTTTTATTTTTATAAAGCTTACTTGACAGCAAGTTGCAAGAGATACAACAGCTGCTCCCTGCAGGCATTTTCCAATAGACATCCATATTACACCTTGAGGCTCTGGCTATTGTATATATTCAGCCCCACTGCCTTATTATTGCACTCAGGCTGTTTGACTAACTCTACTGTTAGTATTCACAAATGCACAATTAACTACCGCACCCCCCCGCCCCCCAGTGTGTTAAACACTGAGTAATTCCTTTCTGACAAAGGCACATTGTGAGAGGCAGAAAACATGCAGCAAACTCCTAGGCAAGTAGAACATTCCTCAAATGTGTTTCCATACATTTCCTGAAAAAAGATGCTTGATTTTGTTGTAGATGTGCTGAATTTCTTATAGAAGATAAAATTTAGCAGGTAACTGCTTTCACAGAACACTCTTCTTCCCACATCATGAACCTTACAAAAAGGAACAGAATGTATCATTAGAGGAGAAGGGCTTAAAAAATGCATACAAGGGAATTATCAAAAAAACTTTCACCTGTACATTTGGAGATCCTTTACAAACAGGAATGGAAACTGAGTGACAGTCTCTTCTAGTTGCACAGCAATTTCCACCAGGGAATCAGGATAGAATAAATTTGTCCTCAGACCCTGTTTGTTTTTTCCTCTGTATTTTGAAACTATTCATTTTCTGTATGAATAAAATCAGCTACATTCTTCTAAAGAAAATTATTCTCATACTACACTAGCCATGGACTATTAACAGCTCACCTATTCAGAAAGGATTATGTTCATATTTCAAAAAACCTTAGTAGAATTAAACCCAGCTGTCTACCACGGTATATTTACAGCTAGAATTAATTCACTGCTTGATAATCATATCGTTACATCAGCCAACATGTCCTAACGAAAATTAAGGACATAACAACCAGTTCAAAATAAGACTTAGCGACAGTATTTAGAAGTATAATTTCAGCAGAGTGTATAATCAGATGTGAAACAGCCAGAAAGAAAGCAGTAGATTTTAAGAGAGGAAATCCATGCTACAAGAAGGTGAATGAGGCTAAGGTAATGCAATTACACTGGTAACACCAGGACAAGAAAAATAAGCTGTTCAGAGTTGCTGAGATTTGATTCAGTGGTTTTGTTTCAATGAAATGACACTGTAATGAGAATTCAAGTTATCTGCTCAGCTACACTTGTCTTCTTGTTTTCTTCTACTGTTTTTTTTTCTTTTTAAACACCCAGTGTTTAAACACACAGTATTATTGTCCCAAATACTTCACCCTCAGTCTCCCCTAATTGTTCCATACACAATATTCTTCCCAAAGAAACAGGGACACTTAGGTATTCCATCCAAAAATACAAAGGTGTTCAAGTAAGGATTTTAATTTCTTAAACACTGAAAAATTCTGCTATACCTCAGGTCGTGTCTTATGTGCATATTAAGTTAATGTTCCATAAAAACTCAGTGCACTATCACCCACATTAAGCTTCTACCAGATGGGTACCAATCCACACGAGATCCATCACCTGAAATCTTTCATCTATGGTGATTATCAATCAGAAGTTCCAAAACAAAATTCTACTAATAAGCAGATCAACAGTGACTGAGTCCCAGGCCGCTGGGAACATAAATCAATCAATTTCTTCACATTCACTTTGGGTTTCCTATAGTATAACATACCTCTCTCTGGCTTCGAGAGCATTTTAAGCACAGATGCTGAAACAAAATAGCCCCAGCAAAGTGGTTTTTTGTTGTTGTTTGTTTTTTGTTTGGTTGGTTTTTTTTTTTGTTTTTTTTTTTTTTGAAGGAAACCGACAATTTATTTTGAGTATAGGGGAGAAGCATGCTCTTAACACTTATATGTTCTCTCTCTCTAAATGCAATTAAAGTTGGAACACACATATAAGCTTTGATGAACTGCCCTGACAGACAAGCAGAACTATTAATCTATTATTAATAGATAAGATACAGATACCTTGCAAAAACCAAAGGCATCTTAGAATTCGTTAAAAATTTTTTTTTAAAAAATCAGCCTAGTAAGAACATACTGCACTTTAGTTACTCCAGCTGCCTGGAGGCCCTACAGTAGAGCAAAATTAGACTTGAGAAAGAAACACTACAGCACAAGGCATTGTAGATACCAATGGGTCTCTGTCTTACAGGACCATTCCAAGCACACAGGTGAGAATCAATTTCCTGCAAACAAGATGAAGCAACTCATGCCTCTGATGAGCAGACCTACTGCATTTAGTCAAATTTCACCATCCTCTGATGGACCTTGTTTCTAGATGCAATGCTAACAGTGATCACACGGGAAAACAGAGTATCCAGAAAACACTGTCAAACAGTATGGCAGAACAAGATCATCAGCAGCCCCCATTCAACCTGACTAGATCATTCTACATCCCCTTTGCAACAAGAGACGTTGATCAATCTCAGTCTTGAGGAAGATTTAGAGAACCATGCAACTATTTTGAATATTCACAGCTCTCATAGCAGCCTTTTCAGAGCAGAGAATCACCAATAAACTAACTCCACACAAAGTAAAAAGGAAACACTTCTCCAAAAATTAGCACCGCTTCCAGAAGCCAAGGATAATGACAGGGAAGACAAGATATTGAGGAAGTCCAGGTCACATGGCTTTCAAAGAACATGGAAAGATCCTATTTCCTACCCCTTTTCTTACTGCACTTCTTTGAAAACAAACAGATTTTCTTTCTCACTTCATATAATCAGTAGGAAAACGGGTACTCATCCCACAGTTCTCAACTCTGGGACTGCCTTCCCACCCTCCTCCAAGGGAATGACCTGTGAATATCATTGGAGCTTGATCTCAGAACCTTTCAAGTCCTCCAGCTGAAAGGCACCTGTCATGTTTAAGACTTCACCCATGGACTATCTCACTTCAATCTGTGACCTACAGTTTTCTTCTTAGGACAGGGATCTCAGCTACCATGCAGACAGAAGATCAGCCAGGGTCTCAGCTCACTCTTGAAGGAGACAGGTGAGAGGCAGGAAAATTCTTGTTTACAGCCACATTGCATGCTAATAATTCATACAGCAGTTCTTGTTTTCTGTAAGAACACAACCTGCAGCTGACTTTGCAAACATGTCTTTACCAACGTATATGGTAACTGCTGAGACACGGCCTGAACCACTAATTGAGTAACTGGGGAAAGGGGCCAGTCAGCCCAGGAAGCACAGGTAAAGGCAATTCTGATACGAGTGAGCCATCTCCTTCCCTTCCTTTATAGCACCTTTCTATTGTGCCAACCCTTTCACCATTACGCCTTTGTTGTAACGCCTATCCCATGGTACTGATCTGACCAATTGCTACAGAAGGTAAAGAAGAGAAATGCATTTTAAAGTTGCTATCCACAAAGCTTCACTTCAAACCATTTTAACTATTGATTTTACATCTTAGACACACAAACAGGAAAATCTGAAGTTCCTGTTTGAAATAGTCTAATTTATTATGCTGAATAGACGATGGTGTATAAACAGAATCAGCAAACAATGATGTTTTTCTATAGCACTTTTTTATTTATCTTATATTAAATAGTAAGGAAATAATTTAAATATTCTGCCAAGGATCAATACAGATGTTCTGATATATTGCTACTTCATGCCCATTAAAGAAATGCAAATTTGCCTTTAAAACTATTGTATCCCTCTTGAAAGCCAATCTGAGCTCTGAGCATTTAAACATAAAAACATGGAGCATGAAGAGTCAACTATCACTATGTCTAAAGAAAAAAATATCAGCCTGCATTCAATGTGTTTTCACATGATCGCACTGAAAGCAAAGCACAACCTCCAAAGCGTTCTTCAAGGCCAAGAAGTGGCTACAAATATGCATCACCACTGTTATCTGTGCCAATTATTAGTTTACAACAGCAAAGAGGCAGCAGTTTTGTTTCAATGTGATTGAGTCCTTCAGCTCCTGAAAGCCTTCTGTGAGCACAGACAGATGCATGGACTGCTCCCTGACCACTTAACAAAGGAAGCAAGAGTATTTGTACTACAAATGCTGTTGCTTCACAGAACTCAGCCTGCTCAAGTCTCCTCTGGCATGTCCACACAATTCTAACACATGTTTAAAACAAATTAACAGCAGGTTCTGAAAGTCTCTTCTAAGTCCCTACAACAAGAGCTGATAAACAGAATACAGACTGAAATATAAATGCAGCTCCACTCCTGGTTAGAAAGCCTCACACAGGACATTTTAAAGGCTGGTTGCAGTGGTCTCTTCTTAATGCAACACTCACAAAGGCATCTTCTCAGGAGTCAGGAAACCTGCTGTAGGGAACCTGCTTTGGCAGGGGGGTTGGACTCGATGATCTCTGGAGGTCCTTTCCAACCCCTACAATTCTGTGATTCTGTGATTCTGTGATGAAGGTCTTCATGTCTAGCAAAAACATGATCCCTTCCAAGCTAAGGCAAACTTGAAGGGCAAGAGACATCACCACACAGTGCAGGGGCTGGCACAGGGCTACAGCAAAGCTCCTGGCTCTACCAGGCTGAGCAGAGGGGGACCAGGCTTGACATTCTAGACTGTAAGGAAACTGGAATGATGTCAGGAACACAAAAACAGAGAGCAGCATCAGAGGCATCTATTCAGTTCTGCTGTACAAGCAATGAACAGAAGTCCTTCTTTCTCCCAGGGATAATGGCTCCCCTGAGCTGAAATTTCACCCACGCTTCCACAGCTTCAAGGGATCTGACAAAAGATAACAACAGCCCTTTGCTGCCCCGATGTGCAGCAGGACATGGCTCTGCCTTTCAGTGGGAAGGATACTCCCTTCAGTCCCATCCCACTGGACACCATGGCAGGAAAAAGTATTTAGTGATGCTGAGAAGCACTGCCAGAGACCACTGCCACATTGGCCTCCTGCAAAGGCCCAGCAAGCAATCACAACACTTGCAAATGGAAGAAAAAAGAAAACCTAGACATACAGCAGCATCTGAAGAACGACAAGATGCTGCAGGTTTTAGGCTTCATCATCAGCATGGACACTTCAGCAACCTTTCCGCTCCTTCTAGCGAAACAGAGGCCAAGCACAGCAGTAGGTGTGTCAGGCAGACCTGGCACAGCAGAATCGTTATCTTCACAACACAAAGCATGCATCTCAGGAGAGCTGTTCTCTTCTCACTGATTTATCCATTCCTGGAAAGTGGAAGAGGAAACACAACCCAGCTCGCAGCAGAAGCACAGGGAATCAACTCTCAACAAGTGATCAATATTGTGCATCCCTTGCACATGTATATTATGTTCCCAACAGTATTATTTTCTCACTTTCTCTTGAATAAAACCTCCCCATTTTTTCTTTCTTTCTTTTTTTTTTTTTTGAGAATTTTTATTCTTTTATATTTTGTGGCCGTACTCTTACCTTCATATACACAAATATTACTAGCATTAGCAGTGCTGTGCACTATGCTCTGCTATACAGAAAATTATCTAACTAGCCACATTTTTTTGATTTCTCAATGAAAGAAAATATTAGCTACTAGAAAGTAGGAAAAGGCTTTGATACTTTTAGATACCACTGGCAAAATTTTCACTCTTGCGTATTTTAATGATCCTTTTCATAGCATAAGAAAACCATGACAAATGTAAAGAAATGTGTACTTATATTTTGTGTATGTGCAAGCATCAACAGGCACATCCTTATATCAAACATTTTCAATGCTGCTGCTCATACATAGGTTTTTTGAAATATCTTTCCTGGATGTCTAACATGAGAACGAAAATTTAGTCAAACTAACCTTCAAAGTCACTTTCAATTGCAAATAAATAAATAAATACATAAATAAAAATTCAAATACATAAGAAAAAGGCCTATTCATCTTCATCAGCTGTTGACACCTCCATCATTCATCTCATGAAAAAAATAATTCCAAGTAGAATATAACTGTGAAAAGAATGTTTTTTCTTTTTCTTTTTTTTTTTTTAATACCATGAATACTAATAAAGTGAAAGCAGTTTAGTTCTTTATAAAATCTATTTCCATTCACACCCACCAATGAGCTCCGGGACTACCTATAAAGGTTTCATTTATTCTGTTGCATTGGAGGCTTCAGAAAACTAATTGTTTATTCAAGTCTATCTGCTCTATCCATGCTCAATTAGGTCTCACTTTTCACCGTTACACTGAAATTAGAAACAAAAATGCAAGGTGAAACAATCCTCATTCCGCTGACTGGCTCAGCTTGATCAGCCACTCTGAAAAGCTGCAGCCACAAGGGTAGCAAGAGCTCCACCATAACACAGTGCTTGAAGGACCTGCTCAGCGACTTACAAATTTCCTTTCCATTAACTTATACCTCTGACTAATGGAAAACACCTTTCTATTGCACCTTTCTAACAAGGCACTACCAAGCACTATTTGAAGGTAACTGGGTTTTCTGGCTACTGCAATTCAACATAACCCAGTTTTTAAAAACAGAAGCCCCAACTGTACACACCATAAGAAAAAACAGTCTAAATTTATTGATCCCTATTTAGACCTCTAAAATAATAAATAATCCATTTGGCTCTATGAAGCTTCAAATTCAGAATCATTTCTATGAAGAATAACACATCAAAAGGAAGACAACATATTTATGCAAGGCAGGTGCAAAACAAAAGAGAGAAACTCATGATGAAATGAGCTTGGAGTAAAAGGTTCTCAGCATGTAATGGGAGCTGAAGCTGATCTATAAATCAATGCAAGATGAAAGCAAGATTATTTATGTGAAAGAATTGCATTGTTAATTTACAGTCTGATTTTGAAAAGAAATGCTTTACTTGATCAATGTATAAATGATGTGTGTGTGTACACTGAGCACAAATTAGTAATTACAAGCAGGTGCATCTCCTCATACTTTTTAATTAACCCCAGAAAACAGCAGACACAGCTCCAAAAAATGCAGGTTTTTCCCTGAGTTTTCCTTTAACACGTTCCTAAGTTTTTAAATAATGCAGCCTCACCACAAGAGACCTTGGAGACAAGGGCTTTTTGATCTCTTTTTTCCCATTCAGCACTAAGATACCACGTGCAGTTATCGAACAATAGCTTCCACTAAAAAAATCCTTTTCCTGAACTGTTTTGAAAGTGAACTAGAATAAGGCATCTGATAGCTTTATAGTTGTACCCTAGGCATGCAGTAAAGAATTCAAATGCTTCTCTTGTAGCCTCTCAACACAATTAGCAAAAAAATATCAGAAGGGCAAGCATATAAGGGGCATGGGGAGGACAACCCGATTTACATTCAGCAGAGATTTGTAGTTGAGGACAATAGTCAAGAACTGTGTTTGTAATTTTAACTGCTTCCACTGCATTTCACATCTACCACCATCTGCCATTTCTCAGTTTCAATTTACACATGTCTATAATAACCAGTATTATTTATTAACACTATATGGCTTAAGGAAGATTGGTTTGTTTTGTTTCTAAACTTGACGAACTCAAGAAATATTACAGGAAGGAAAATAAAAAAAAGACAAAATGAGAACGTAATCAGAAATGTGTTTCAGGACAATATGAAATATTCCAGCCTTCTATTTTTTCTGTAACTCAAGCAAGTAAATGCCTACATGTCCTAAATATTCTCTTTGTAACACTTACAGCAGACTTCACTCATCCTGGCCACTTTATGAAGGCTTTTCCAATTCCAATTTCCATATAGTTATTCAATACAATAACACTGATGAGGGGAAGAATGAAGGATCCCTACTTAAATAAAAAACTTCCTGTATTAGTCCCTTTTAGACAGGAGAATTATAGCAGTATGCATCACACACTGTAATTGACAGAATACATGCATCAGTATGTATATGCAGAAGAGTGCAAACAAGACAGATGCAAAACCTGTTCAGATGAGAACGACTGCCCTTGTCTTTAAAAACAGAGCAGCCTAGAACTAATCTGGTTTCTTCAGCCCCATATCAAAAAAACAAAATTAACAGGAAAAGATTCACTTGCATGGCTTTTCGAATTTTGTTTATATATCCTATCAACACAGATTGGTGAGCACTGAGTGGTGCGATTCACACGGTAGTAGGAAGGGATGTCATTCAGAGGGACCTCAACAGGCTTGAAAGGTGAGCCTGGGTGAACCTAATGAGGTTCAACACAGCAAAGTGCAAGGTTTTGCACTTGGGCCAGAGGAATCCCAGGCATCCGTACAGGCTGGAAGGAGCAGTCCTTGAGAGCAGCTCTGTGGAGAAGGACCTGGGGGTCCTGGTAGATGAAAAACTTAATATGAGCCAGCAGTGTGCTCTTGAGGCTCAGAGGGCAAATGGTATCCTGGGCTCCATCAGAAGAGGGGTGGCCATCAGGGACAGGGAGGTGATTGTCCCCCTCTACTCTGCTCTTGTGAGGCCCCATCTGCAGTACTGTGTCCAGGTCTGGAGCCCCCAGTGAAAGAAAGACATGGAGCTGTTGGAGAGGGTCCAGAGGAGAGCCATGAAGATGATCAGGGGAGTGGAGCACCTCCCCCTACAAAGACAGGCTGAGGGAGCTGGGCTTGTTCAGCCTGGAGAAAAGAAGGCTGCGGGGTGACCTGATTGTAGCCTTTCAGTACCAAAAGGGAGCCTACAAACAGGAGGGGAATCAACTCTTTGAAAGGGTTGATAACTGCAGGACAAGGGGAATTGGTTTTAAGTTGAGGGAAGGGAGATTTAGGTCGAATGTCAGGGGGAAATTCTTTACATAGAGTGGTGAGGTGCTGGAACAGGCTGCCCAGAGAGGTTGTGGATGCCCTGTCCTTGGAGGTGTTCAAGGCCAGGTTGGATGGGGTCCTGGGCAGCCTGGTCTAGGAATTAAATGGGGAGGTTGGTGGCCCTGCATGTGGCAGGGAAGTTGAAGATTCATGACCCTTGAGATCTCTTCTAAACCTTGCCATTCTGTGATTCTGTGATGTTTAAATAGTCTTTCTTAAAAATTTGGTATAACTTAATGCTCTGTAAATTACAAGGTCTCTTTGCCTTGGAAATTGTAGCAGTTTGATGATTTCAGTATCACAAAGGATCTCACTAAAATATCTAGAGTGCAGAGCTTAGTATACAAGCTCTATACTACCTGCAACGTGGCAGGAATGTCCAAATCATATATTTTTTCTAATCACATATTACTAACATAAGCCAGCATCATGAAATAAATGTATGTACGTACACATACCCAGTGTTTCACAGAGTCTGAGTCTTAATTCCATTTAGTCTTTTTTCCACTTTCCAAACAGGAGTGCACTCAAAACTGGGACAACCAAAATACACACTGCTTGATTTCCAGAGTCTATGATGATTCATTCAAATCCCTGCTGTCTTGTGGACATGGCATCTCTTAATTGGCTTGGAAATCAGCATCTCATATCAAGTAAGCAGCACACCATATCCTCAGGGCTTATTCAAAACAACAGGACACTGCATCTTTCGCGAAACAGATACTGACACTCAGTCCTTTAATCTGCCCAATCTCAGAAACTGAATAGAGATTGGATTGTGGTCACATTGGTCACTTCAAACTACCATTTTGAAAGCTAGAAACCTCTAGCTTTTAGGATGCGAAGGTAGTGCCATTCCTATAGCTTACAGTTTGTCAGCCTTTAGAGAAATTAGATTTCTAAAAGAAATAACAGCAGAAATTTGAAAATGAATGTTTTATTGTAAAGCACTCCAAACCTGTGTAAGGGGTGAGAAAACTAACAACACCAGAAGAGTCAGAACCAACCTTGTATGGAAACCAACCATTCACATTCAAGCAGCTGACATATTAGTATCAACCACATGTCACATCTACTGGAGAAACACGGACTGCGTTTTAGAGAGTATTTGGATTTTCAAAGCCGTCAACTCAATTTAACTGACAGGCCATGTGCATTTTCTAAATAGGAGATCAGTTTGTTCTCTTAGATACTGTTCAAGTGCACAAGGTTGCCTTGTGCAAGCCAAGTGTAGTCTTCAGCCCACCTCCCCTGAGAATGGGACACTTGAATTTACTGCACATAAAAACTGAAAAGTAATATAAAGAACAAAGAATGAGATTAGAACATGCAGTTACTGTCATACACAAAAAAGAGGCCCAGCGCATCATCTTTCAAGCTATATAGTCTGATTTTTCAGGCTTTTTCAAGCACAGGCAGAAATATTTTCTAAGTATTTAATACAAGATACAAAGCATTTCATTACTTTCATACATATATACAAAAAGCCTCTTGTTCAGAAACATCTGTACTGCTTATAGTACTATCTCAATTTTAGGTGATCTTACTGTGATAGGTAGAACACTTCAACCCAGGAAATCATAGCCTAAATTGCAAATAAAATATTCTTGCCAAGCCATACTAACAAGGGTCTACAAGGTGAAATTTGCAGCACTAAAATCTTTGACATTTTTTATTTGTATGACTGTATATCACTGTGGGAGTTCATCTGGGCTTTTTAGTAATATTCACCTGCACTATTAACTAGATATTTTTAATACTGAATGTAAAAGTTATCCAATAAAACTATTCTCTAAAAAAAGAAAAATGTTGAGTCATCTTAAGACCAGGCTCCAGCTCTGAGAACAACTCTGAAACACAGGAGTCAGTGCATCCAGCACTCAAACAAAACTACCCTTCACTTCTACACAGAGACAACTTCAACTGGGGTTTCAGCTGGGGCAGAGTTGATTTTCTTCATGGTGCCTGGTATAATGCTATGCTTTGGCTTTAAGAGAAAAACAGTGCTGATAACACATCAGCGTTTTAGTTGCTACTGGGCACTGCTGCACGGGGATATTTCAGCTCCTCAACTTCCCAGACTGTCCTGTCAGCAAGGGTTTCCAGGGAGGACAGAACCAGGACAACTTACCCAAATTGGCCAAAGGGAAATTTCATACTATAAAACTACAGAACTAAGGGGAATTGTCCAGGGAGGCAGCCACTGCTCAGGGACTGGCTGGTCATCAGCTGGCAGGTGTGTGCATCACTCGCTTTGTAAATAGAGAAAGACAGAGACAAAAAGAGAGATTATCATCACTATTATTTTGCTCTTCCTTTTCTGCTTTAGTAAACAGTTTTTATCTCTATCATAAGTTTTACTTTAGTTTTGTCTCTTTTCCCCAGTTGTCTCCTTAAAGCAAACAGCTGTGCTGTGCTAAGCTGCCTGCCAGGTTAAACCACAGTGCACAGTAAAAAAGGCAAGGCCAGTACCAGAGAAAATCATCTTCCAGTTCAATTAATTAGCTATTTAAGCAGTATGTAAAAACACAGAAATAATATTTTTACAACACTTTTTCAATCATTTTATCTATTAGACAACCTGTTTCAACACAGTTGTTCTTCCTTTAACATTCACAGCTCAAGAAGGCACGTTATCAAAAATATGTTCCTAAACAGTACGATATGCTTTACAGATAAACGTCCAAGTGAGGAAAAACAGCCTGCAGGGACCACTCCTCTACTGTACAGGGAGTCAGCAGTTGTATACCAATTCTTCAGAATTGCTTGTTTCACTGAGACACACACTCACATCTTGAAGTTGAAAATGAAGGCCTAACAAAAGTTGTAAAGGAAAACCCAGAACAACTGAGACAAATAAAGTCTGTCTTCTCAGTGACCTTGTCATTATTTCCATAGCAGCTTCAGACAACAAATGGCAATGGCCAACCTGAACAAGTCGCACACGGAAGAGCAAACAACTCTGAATCACAAAACTACCCTACAATTCACTAAGCTTCCTTTGGCTTAGGATGAAATATTTCCTTAGTTACATACACTAGTTAGTGGTTTCCAAGATAAGACTCATTTGGAAAAAAAAGACTGCATTTTTAATATTAATAATAATGTTTGAGTATGCAATTTCAATATAATAAAGGCCAAGCCTAGCTTTAATATTTGGTTTTCCTGAAAACAGATCAGCTACGTGTTATCAAAGCTCGTCAGTAGAGAGCTCCATGAAACATTCCTACAGCATGCTCCTTCCCTGGAAAGCAATGATCTCAAACATTTTAACATCTCCTTTTTTTTTTTCCTTTTCTTTTTTGACAAATGTCTTGAACTAAGGAACCTTATTTGGGATCTAGTCAATACGACATCCTCTTCACACAATACTTAACACTCCTAAGCCTAAGACCTAGAGAATATGGAAGCTAGGAATCTTTCTTACAAGAAGGACACACTAAGTTGGTTAAACACAATGAAAAGAGAAATCAACTTTGGCAAACCTTGCCATCAGAAGAAAAACAGTTTGCTAGTACACTCTCATTTTAAAATTATGCCGCAACTAGTGCAATTAGTGCATTTATTTAATCAGAAACAAAATACAAAAAGTTGTCCTTTATGTCTAGGCAGGCAACCTGAACTCCCCTAGGGCATTCTCTCCCCAGTGATACTGGGGACAGAAGCGCAGACAGACAAGCAGGATGCAGTGCGACAGCCACATCTGTTCACGCCACATATAAAGGCTGTCAAATTCAAAAGCCTCAGCTACAGTTTCATATATCATGTCACTTGCATATCAGGAGATCAAGAAAGAACGTAAGAAACATAAGAAACAATATGCTCCATGGGAGTGTCAGGAACCTGCTTTAGCAGCAAAGTTGGGCTAGATGATCTCCAGAAGTCCCTCCAAACCCTACAGTTCTGTTGATTCTGTCTCTTTCTTCCATGACAAGAGATAGACATGAATCAACAACCTCACATTGCACCAGGAGATATAAATTGGATGAATTTCTTCACAGAAACAGCAGTTAGGGGTTGGAACAAGCTGGCCAGAGATGTGGTGGAGCTGCCATCCCAGCACAATTAAGAGATGTGTTGACATGGTGCTTGCTTAGGGACATGGGTTATTGGTGGACGTGGTAGTGTTAGGTGATGGTCAAACTTTCTGATTATTTTATAATAAAAATCCTAGATTTCTTTTCCATTGTGCTCATTTAACCAAAGTTCTAGAAATCTTCAGAAACAGACTGTTAAAGATATGCCAGATCGTTCAGTAAGAACCACAGATGAGGTGCAGTTTCTGCCAGCCAGAAAGACAGAAAGCATGTGTCTTCACACAGAAGAAAGGAGACTTGTATCATTACTGCAAGAACAGTTAAGTAAATCAGCAGATTGTCTGGCCAGAAAAACAATTACCTGTTCAGATGAAATGTTGAAATAATCTCACACAATGCCTGACCATCTGACTGTTTGCATTAAACTCAGCAACACAGCCTTCACGATTTCACTAGCTTGAGAATAAAATGCTCACTCAGTTTCTTGCCTTTTTCCATTTCAAGCTAACGTTTAGCCTTAGAAATAGCCTGCACTGTAGGATGTGTGTCAAAAATCTGGATCAAGAGAGGCACAGTCTCATCCTTAGAAGAACTGGCTCAACCAGCTCTTGTAGGGTTGCATCCACATCCCTACCAGAGAAAAGACATGTAGCGCACACAGGAAGAGAACATTCACGATGCATTCAGGTCCGGCATTAGAATTAGACTCATGAACAGTCTTCAGAAGATTGTGTCAGGGAAAGCTGAAATTCACAGTAGGAGAAAGATAATACAGATATCAAAAGAAGTGAAACTTTTTTTGTATGCTTTGGAATATGAAAAGAAAATCCTTAAAATCTGTCAAGACTCCCATTACCTTTAAGGCATTGCTTTTTTTTTGCTGTCGAAATCCTAAATCGAACTCAAAAAAGAACTCAGGAAAAAATTGGCAAGAGGGCAGTACAAACAGCAGCTTCTTAAACTTTATTCTTACTCCATTTTCTTATCCTGCTTTCCATCCAAAACCCACTTTTGTAAAGGTTCCCCTGAAGTTTCCCTACAGAAGAGGAATTGCTGTCTGAAAAGTGAATTCATCTCCTCAGTGTGGAACAGGTCAGTAATAACACATTCATAAGAGACTATTTATTTCAGGTTTGTGCAAACCTGGGTGCTCAGTGGCTTCCCACAAATCAAGCACACCAAACAGAATATATGCAATATATTTATACACAAAAGTCACAAACTTAATAATTTTTCAGTCCATCCACCTCAGGATGATTAGTTACTAATTTACATATTTATGACAATATATGCTGACTCTATCCTTCCATACCACACAGCTCATGGGAGGAGTCTTCACTTGGGCAGCAGTGTTTCTGGCCTAGGGGTGTGATTTAATTCATCTAAAGATATACAGACCTTGAGTTTGCTTGCTAAATTGGCAACATCCTCAAAGCATTCTGATTAATGTTCTCTTCAAGGCCTACTAAATCCAACATGGCCTTGGTTAAAGGATACTAAGTGTTTACTCCTTTGATATCTAATGTAATGTTAGCTTCCTTTTTAGAGCTGGTTTTCAACAGAACCATCGCACTCTTCACTTTCATATTAGCTAAACAGTATATTCAGGGGTCAACCCACCTCCTAGGCCCACATCGGTTCTGAAACCACAAGTCTCAAGGCTTCATTCATTAACAAACAGCCCAGGTACCAATTTTAGATTTTCTGTTAGGGATGCAAAGTACAGCTTTCTAAACAGAACACACTTTATTGTTAGGAACACCACAAACTAAAAAACAGTAGAGTAAGGCTTGAGAATTTTTTACGCCATGTTACCGTCACTAATATATTGGTCAAGTATGTCAGCCTAGTAACAAGACCCCACAGCAGTTCCATCATACAAGCCTGAACTTTGCCAGTGGTTTATAGCTACAGGTCCAGAAATCAAAAACATGAGCATAAAATAAGTACTGAATGAGGACTGATATGCTATCTTCTATCTATAACATGCAAGGAAAAAAACCTTTTTCCCCACAGGTAATTGTAAATACTAACAGTTAACTAAGATGTGCTATCATTGATCTCTTGTTTACAGTCTGAGGCACTGCATTCAAGCACGAGAGAAACTTTTCTGGGGAAGGTTTCCATGGCTCCCTCCTTTGCATTACCTAAAATGAATTTCATAATAGCTCCAAACCCACTCTTAATCGAGGCTTGATTAATAAGTATAGCAGAGAAGCTGATGTTTCCTTTTTGCTAATAACTGCCAAGATCTTTCATGAGTCAGGCCTAATCTTCTTGCTTCTCAAGTGAATCAAAGTCATCTGCTCCCATCAACTGAGGCTCAAAATCTTACAGAGGAAAGAAATCCCACAACATGTGGATGACACAGAGCTACTGCAATTTGTGTATAAAAGCACAGGCTGCATATGAGTTAACACAGCACACTGTTCTTAGAGAATGCTCTCAAGAGGAGAACAGCATAACAAAACACCACCACACATTTATTAGGACCTTCACTGTCAAAATAAGGAAAGTTTTTCCTATTCTTTCCCATTCAGCTTCAGTCTAACACAGTAAACAATCACAAGGACGAACGTCCAGGAATCTAATGCCAAGAACGTATGCCTTGAATTGGGTTTGTGTGGCAAGTTTTGGCAGCAGGGGAGGTGAAGAAGTGGCTTCTCAGAGCAGAGTACAGCTGCCTCATGGCAGACAAGAGCTGGCTCCAGCACTGGCTGTTGTCTCTGTGAAATAAGATCTAAAAAAAGAGAAAAGCTTTGTGCCATAGCAGCTGGGAGAGAGGAGTGAAAAATATGAGAGAAGCAGCCCTGCAGGCATCAAGGAGGTCAGTGCAGGAGGTGCTCTGGGTGCGGAGCAGCAGCTCCCTGCAGCCCATAGAGGCCCACGGAGGAGCAGGCCGTCCCCCTGCAGCCCACAGGCACCACGCGGAGCAAATCTCCAGTGCAGCCACGGAGGAGCCCACGGTGCAGCAGTGGCTGAGGCCCGGAGGAGGCACAGCCCACGGATACCCCGCAGGAGCAGCCCGTGGGGAGCAGCCTGCGGTCGGGCGGGAGGGCTGGGGCAGCTGCCGCCCGTGGGACAGTGCCAGAGCAGCTCCTGAGGGGGGCCCTGTGGGACGGAGCCGTGTGGAGCTGTGCCTGCAGAGCTGCTGCCCGTGGGGAGCCCACACAGCATCAGCTGGGGTAGGACGGCATCCCGCGGGACGGACCCACGTGGAGCAGGGCACAGTGGCCATGGGGAGCAGCAGAACGGAAGTGTTAAGGACTGACTGCAGCCTCCATTCCCAGCTCTCCCGCATGGCTTCGGGGGATGAATGGGTAGTAGAAAGGAGGTCTTAATTTGCTTTTACTTCTCATTGCTCTAGTCCGCTAGCAATAGGCAATACATTACATTTATTTCCCTTATGCTGAGTCTGTTTTGCCCTTAATAGTAATTGGTGAAAGATCTCCATCGTTACTTAGCTCACGGATTGAGATTTCTCATACTTTTAGCTGCCCGTTGGCATTAAACTGTAAGAGCCAGTGCTTGTGAACAACAGCACTGCCTTGAAATTACTGGAGCTGAGGGCAAGAGTCACTGGGTCAGACAATACTGCTGGGGTTACAGAGGTAATTTACGATTTATATTGCTCCTATCTCCGAAGGGGTCTGTGTTAACAGCACATATACTGAAATGTGCAGACACTCGGGAAGGGCAGGCACCTGCACAGGTATAAAGCATCAAAGAGGAAAACAAAAAATGTTCTTTGCTACATATAAGGCTGGAATACTTCAGCGAGGATAAAGTGCTTTGTCTCAGTAAGAAAAGATCAGACTAACTTGCACACAATTTTCTTCCATCCTTCAAAACCTCTCTTTTTTCATGCTGCGAAAAGCCGTCATTCTTTGACCAACAATCAAAATTTTCATTCAGACTTTCCAAGCTTTAAGAGCTACTGCACAAAATATGAAATGCCCAAGGTGAAATTATTCTGGTACTTATTTAAGCACTTCCAAACATATAATACTACACTCAAAATGCAGCGGATGGTGAAGCCTCACACAAACAAAACATCAAAAAAGCCACTGTAAGAATTCATGAGACACCTTTATACCTCAGAAATCATGTGCTGTGGTCTTACACAGAGAAACAAACGAGATTGGCAAACAAACGATTACATTAAAAAAAAATCAGAAAGAATCAGCACTACATGTTACTGTACAGCATAAGCAGAATAATACTACACACAGAAGTTTCATAAAATAGTATTCATCTACTTTAATCAACATTCATTTATCTCAGATCTAGAATTTACTGGCTTTGATCTGAGCCACAAAGTCAGTGGAAGCAGCTAAGCTTCACGTACACTAAAGAAAGATAACCTAAATCATGAACCTCCTAAAAATCACCTAGACTTCTGCATGAGGTTCAAGCACACTAGCAAATCTTCACTGTTACACTGAGAGTTCTGACTTTTAATGACAGAAACAGTATAGCTACTCATTATTTGAAAAAAAGGCCACACTAGTAGCTTAAGCCAGTTGCGTTTAATCAGCCATTACCTACTCCCTCACACATACACTGTGCAAAAACACATTTGTCAAGCGTGAAAAAATAAAACCATGATGGTTTGGATTTCAGAGTTCATATCTCTTCTGATTTTCCTTAAAACATATTTATATTTTTTAATTATTCTGTTAGCAAAGGGGGATTTTAATTATATATGTATACAATCAAATATGCAGCTACACATATGGAGCAAGAATGAATTAGGAGTGAAAGAAAACTACACCTCTGCATGCAGTGAATTGCAGAGAGACAGCATGTTTCATACCCCTGTTACTAGCACAATTGAAACTAATATGCATCTAGGGGATACACTTTGCTTTGCATTTGACATTCCAAAACATTATAGATTTATAAAAGCAAAGCATTAGAAAGAAAGATCAGTGTATGACAGTTCTCTTTGATCTCTTGGTTTACTTACTTCTGCAAGTGAGATCTGATTTTAAAAGCCACAGGAATTTACTACTTTGAAGTATTTTAACTTTTCATTAACTGGAACAGTGGTACTAGATTACAAGACAAATTCAGAAGGCAGAGCTTATTTCACTTTTGCAGACTTAAGCTCATTGCACAACTAATAGGAAATCCAGCGCTTAATTCAATTTTCAGGTACATGATTTGTTAGTGGAAGCTATGGGAAAGAAAAAGGATAGTCCAGATGAAGAGAGATGACCTACTTTGCTTCAGAATAAGCAGTGCAGCATCCCCTCCCAAATTCCAAGCCAGTAGGAGATTAAATATATTTTGCTTTCCATGTTTATTCAGCTGACAAGCATGACCCTGAGCACTGACCAAATTAGTAAGGGTCATTTTGCCCATTTTCAAACGAATGTGGACTAGCTAATGAAGACAGGAGAGGAAGAATCAACCATTTACAACTGTTTAAATAAAACTGGTGACTCCTGATACTGGCATTCTTTAATGTGCTTAAAACAGCAACTAAGCACAAATGCAGTGGAAGTGCCTGAAGCTAACAAATGTTTAGCTTTTTTAATAGTAACTTAGAATTTGATCTACTGCTTTGCAGATAACACTCTATGAACTCAGTTTCTGAATGGGAAATACAAATGTATATCACGTAAACTGAATTTTTTAGTATTTCATTTGAAAGATGTAAACTATGACTCTGAGCTAAATATGGAGAGGAAGTTTATAAAGTTGTTTTCTCCACCCTCTCCCATTTTCAACTTTCAGGGCAATCTATGAATAATTCATTAATTCTATTTAGGATTTGATTATACTAAGTAGAAGGCAAAACTTCAGCAAAAGCCAGAGAGAAAATCTGCAAATATGCTTTTGCTAAAAAGACTCTCCAATAAGTGAAATACAAAAATTTAATAAGATGACCACAAGTCTAAGCAAGAAGTTATTTTTCATTTTCCTTTATCTGGAACACCTTTGAAATAAGAAAAAAAAAACAAGTTATCATATTATTCTCAGTCTTTGCTGCCAAACTATTTTGTTATGTGTGTATAAACAAAGGGGACAAAAATTCTCATATTCTCATATTCTAGCTCTATTTTTGCCCATGTAATGAATCCTCGTACACATCCAAGTAGATCGTATACAATCTGAGATTTCCATTTCCTTATCTATCTAGACTCATGTGGAGGAAAGGAACAGAATTCACTGAGTCATTTATCTGTTACCCAAAACAAACACCCTTTTCAGTCCCAGACAGAAGTTTACTGTTCGTGGCAGTCTCACCTCTGCCAGGAAAGACCATGGAGTAGATATTCCTGGAAGCTATGCTAAGGCACATGGAAAACAGGGGGGTAATACAGGAGAACCAGCATGGTTTCACCAAGGGCAAGTCCTGCTTCACAAACCTAGTGGCCTTCTATGATGGTGTCACTGCACCAATGGACAAGAGAAATGCCACTGATGTCATCTATCTGGTCTTCAGTAAGGCCTTTAACACAGTATCCCACAGCAACCTTCTCTCCAAATTACAAAGACATGGATTTGATGAGTGGACCGTTCAAAGGAAGAAGAACTGGATGCAGGACTGAGTCCAGAGAGTAGGAGTCAATGGCTCAGTGTCTGGATGGGGATCAGTGACAAGTGGTGTCCCACAGCAGTCAGTGCCGGGACCAATACTCTTCAGTATCTTCATCAATTGCATCAACAGTGTGGTTGAGCGCACTGTTGGCAAGTCTGCAAATGACTCCAAGTTGTGGGGAGCAATCAACATGCCCAAGGAATGAGATGCCAGCCAGAAAGACCTAGACAGGCTTGGGCAGTGGGACCAGGAGAACCTCACGGCGCTCAACAATTCCAAATGCAAAGTTTAGTGCTTGGGCTGAGCCAACCCCCACTGTCAGTACAAGCTGGGGGATGAAAGGGCTGAGTACAGCCCTGCCAAAAAGGACCTAGTGTACTGGTGGATGAGAAGCTGGATGTGAGCCAGCAACGTGCAATCATAGCCCAGAAAGCCAACTGTGCCTTGGGCTGCATCAAAGGAATTATGGCCAGCTGGGTGAGGGAGGTGATCCAGACCCTCTACTCTGCACTGGTGAGGCCTCACCTTGTGAACTGCATCCAGATGTGAAGTCCTCAATACAGACCTGGCAGAGCGTGTCCAGAGGAGGGCCACAGAAATGATCCAAGCGATTGAACATCTTCCCTATGAGGACAGGCTAAAAGAGCTGGAGAACTCCCAGACAGACCTGAGACATTTCAGTTCTAAAGGGAAGCTGCAAGAAAGAAGGGGATGGACTCTGCAGCAGGATCTGTTGTGGTGACACAAGGGAAAATGGTTTCAAGCTTAAAGGGGGGACATTCAGATTGGATATAAGGAAAATATCTTTTACAGTGACAGTGGTGAGGCACTGGAACAGGCTGCACCGAGATACAATGAATGCCCCATCCCTGGAGATTTTCAAGACCAGGCTGGACCAGGCTCTGAGCAACCTGATCGAGCTGTGGATATTCCTTTTCATTGCAGAGGAGTTGGAATAGATGGCCTTCAAAAGTCCCTTCCAATTCTAAGGATTCTACAATTCTACTCTATGATAAAATGGATCTATTACTGAATGGAAGGAACTAGGAGGTGAAGCACTAGAACGTTCCATAAAAACATGCTTTTGACTCTCACAAGGGCAGCTCAAAGCCAAACCACCAGTTCATTCAAGAAACAGTCCTCTTCATTAAAAGACAGATTCTTTTGTCCAAAAACAAGGGCAAAATGCAAGGTTTAACAGCGAAGATACCACACTGCAGAGCAGTGCCCTCAATGCCCAGTAGAGGAGGGAGCACATCAGGCAGCAGGACAGACACACAAAGGACATCCACACATTACACACGGGGACATGTCTCAGGCCCTGGCGCCAGCATAAGGAAGCATGCAGATCTGGGCCGGACATGCAGTCACAGCAGCCTCTCACTTCCCAGAGATGCTACAGACAGGGCACGCAGTAATTCTCGATCATAACAGACTTTTTCCCAGCACAGGGTCACAAATCATAAATCATGTAATGTAACAGGAAGGGACAACAAGAGATTTTTTTTTTTTTGTTTAGACAGCCAACAGTTACTTAGAAAACAAAACAAAACAAAAACCGCATCAACCACAGCTCCTCATCTCCTCACAGTCTCCAGAGAATAGGTGTGCAGAGTAGCTGGTTAGAGCTTGTCTTTTCCAGCATCTAATACACATCTAATGCATCTCTACAGCCTTACAAATCTTTAAAGTATTTCAGTTGCATAAAATTTGTGTATACCATAGACCCACACATACACCTTGGACAAAGTCAATTATCTTCACTCAGTTTCAAGAGAACAACATTTAATGCTCATCTTTAAAATGAACTGTTTTAATGCTGCCCACAATATTTCATCTCAATACACTCTGTTACACACAATGGCTGCACTACAAGTAACTGACTTCTAGGTTCTGAATGGTGATCGCAGGTGTGTCATGCTCTCGGGCAGTGCACGGACCATTCCACTTCAGCTATTTTGAGGCCTCTCAGAAAAATCATATCTCTCTGCCCCACCCGCAGCAGCGGAAAGGGAGGTGTGGGCGAACAACTGAAACCGTTCCGTACAAATCATGTCTTTGCCCCAGCTCTGCCCTTTTCCTATTGCTCACCCTCATGAGAAAACATGCATTTCCTGCCCGTGTTAAGACAGTGTAGCTGATGCAGCATGAAGAGAGCAGAGCTGTGGGAGCAGCAGGAAAACAGCAAAGGAAAAAGAAAAATACACCGGGTCAAACAGTACCTCCTCCAGTCCCGCTGCCCAGCCTCCCACTCCTTGATCTCTTCCACCACTCACCCAGGGCTTAGCACAGACAGCTCTTGAAAACTTCACTAAAGACTGATCCATAACTAAAACAACACATTTTGATTCTCAGCCTGCAGAATTGTTCTTCGCATAAACACATGAGGAATGCAGAAACAGACAGTAACGGCCACAGTGTTGGAAGGAAAAAACACCTGGTTTGATCTAAGAAAACGCTGAAAGCTAGCAGGACCTTCCAGCTCCTTGGAATGCTCCTTGGTTACACACAATTTACTCAAATATCAACAACTTCTCAATAAGCTCTTTCAACCTAACAAGTAAATTTTTCCTGTGGTAGCTGCATACTCTTGGGTAACTGTTTTACCTTACAGTACTGAGATGCAGAACATATGCAGAAAAACTCCATAATCCAAAAGTAAGACTTGGAAAAGACTCATAAAGATCTGTTTCTATCTAGTGAACCAACAATGAACCACATAAACAAAACCAGTACAAAGAAGACATACACTGTATTCAATAATTCAATTTTCTTCCTTTCAGGTAATGCTTAAAAGTTTTTCCATAAAGACAATGACCAACAAAATTATATTTCACTTTGAAGACAAGTAAGCTTAATTATTTGAAGCTAGCTCCTGCAAAAAAACTACAATACTTGCTGTACTTGAAGGTACAACTAACACATGGCAATAGTACAACATGTTTGCAGCTACAACAAAAATATCTATTGTAATAGAAAGAATCTGAGGCCAGCTGCACTTTTACAGTGAAATTTGTTCCCTAACAGACTTAAAGTGTATGATGAAAAAAGTCAATTTAAAGTTTCACTAGCAACTCAGAAGTCTACCTTGTACACACTATAAAGTATGGCACAGGCAAACATATTCACGTACTGCTAACTGTATTAACACAACAGACAAGACAGTTAGCTCATCCGCATTACTGTGCAGCAGAACCTACACTTTTCCTTGGATTCACTATTTATGTGTCACATAAATGATGCAAGATTATTAGATGCAGCTCTCTGGTCCCTTGAGTCCCTATCACCATAAAGAACAGTTTCTGTTCTCCAACTTGTTAAATGCTGCCGAAACATATGCTGTGAGATCCCAAATCAGTGCTGTTTGATTTGACTGATATTTGCTGTTGATCAAGTACAGAGTCTGACAATTACTGTGGGGACATGAACATACAGCTATCATTCTGCAGCATTCCAAAGCACGCAGAGCACCTCAAGATGAAATACTGACTTCACTCCTGATCAGAGTGCAGAGTACAGACGTAATTCATTAGGTAGTTGGATTGAAGAAACATTTTAAATGGAATAGCGTAACAGACTTATGTAGTAAGGATTGCCTTTTCAAATGCACTCAGACAAAAATGACGTTTGGCTTGTTTTCAGGGAATGCAGCTACAAATTTGTTTTCACATTCACAATTACCCTTAAATGCTTAACACCTGATGCAGGCAGTATTATAGGGAAATTCATTCTTTCTGCAATGACCTGAGGAAGTGAAATTTTCATTAAAAAAAAAAAGAAAAAAGAAAAACAAAACAGAACTAGTTTATATTTACTATTTACTGCTGTAGAAAACAACTTAATTTATGGAAAGCTGCATAGCGATTCAGGTACCAAAACACAGAAAACAAATCTGCCCTCAATGTACATTTGGAAAATGAAATTGTTCTCAGGCACAAGTGTTCTACCAGCATCCCTGGAAAAAGTTGTATTTGTTTTGTTTTGTTTTGTTTTGTTGTTTTAAAACAGAAGTCTCCTACAACCTTTTAAGCAAAAACTCCTTAAATTTATAGCCAAAGACGTATGCCGGACACATACCAATCTATTAAAGCCATCCAGATACTTGCACCAACTTTTGGATGCAATTAGAAAACATTCAATTGGATGCACTGAAAACTACTTCATGTATCAAGAATGACCAGACTTCTGTTGTCAGGCAGCAATGCTCTGCGTGCGTCTGTACAAGCAGCAATACACCACAACCTCACACTTGCTACAAAAGGCATCCTGAGGTGAGGCAGGCATCAAGCTGTGCTCAAGAAAGAAGTCAAAGGTCCACACAAGTAGAAAAGACACTAATGGCAAAAAGCTAAAAATAACAATTTCAACCTTGCTACAGACTGCTGAGAATCCATATAGTTTAAACTTTGATTTTTCCTGGCATTATTTTAACACAACCAAGCTTCTGCCTTCATTGTACTATATTATCATAGGTGAGAAGCCCAATTTCTTTTAAAAGTAAATTGTGTTTCGAAAACCATTCGTTCCCTGCTTAATGTAGCTCTTCTGTAAGAAGCAACTGCCATGTAAGAAGCATATCAGGATAGCAGTGCATGTTAACTACTTGTCTTCTCACCAAAACAGGAAATTCTGCAAGTTTCCACTTAGAAATAAGCACCACTTTTCCTATAGCCTGTGGCAAATAGCCATAACATGACTAATATGGTACATTACTGAGGCCAATTAGGGGACACAAGTTGGTTGAAAACAGTAAGCCCAACCCAGTAATAAGCATACCATGTACCATGTAATTGAGAGACCTTTCTGATCTTCATGGAACTGGTAAGGATTGCTGGTGGTGGAGGGAAATTAAGACTCTCTGGAAGGCACAGATTCACTTTCCGCTCTTTGTAACTGAGCAAGAATTCCACTCTGTGCCAAATGACTTCAGTTGCTGATGCACACATTCTAACAAGCTATGCCACAATGCATATTCAAGCGTAAGATTTTATTTCCGACAAAATTTGACTGCCCTTCTGTAAAGACTGCCATCATCTTTAAGCACACGCTCCAAGTAACATTTGTTTCATCTTGAATTGGTTCGCTTTTTTCTGTTCTCAAGTCCCAAGTTTTAGAGCATGAAAATGTTTAATTCCTCAGGAATGGTAATTAGCCATTGGTATTTTTTGCTCATGTAAAGAAAAATGCATGAAGAAATGACTTTTTAAATAATTTAACTCCCTTTCTGAGCAATGGAAGAAATAACTGATTCCCAAATATATTTAATTGAACCTACTGCTGTTTCAAATTCAATTTTTCTTTAATTGGTAACTGCAGAACATGTGAATTATTAACCAGCAATCCCTGAGAACAGGATATAAAATAAAAAGAGAAAAGGCTTCCAAATGTAGCTGGAAGATAAACCAGTGTTTTTCAAGATGCTCTGTAGAATTCTCCCCCTGTGCTGTGGGATTTTTTTTTATTACCATCTACCTCAATTTCTCCTGGAAGGTTTCCTCTATGGAGCTACAGAAATCAGCTTGAGGATGACAGTATTACGAGACGCGCCTCTTCTGTAATGTTAAAGATTTTCAAAAGAGCTACAGGCACAAGAATCTGTACTGTGACATCTAAAGAACTCAGGCAGTAAGCGAGAACTTTTTAAAGGTTCCTCAGCTCTTTTGCAAAATTCTGCAGCCAACAGTTGCTTCCCTGCTTGCCCACAGACCAGGCAAAACCAGAGATACACAGCAACAAGCACGGCCACATGTGCTGACAGCACAGGAAGTGGCAACTATTCTCCTACTTTTTTACATGCTACATTTTAACATGTTCTTACAGTTATTTCAGCTTGTCTGTATTAGAACAAGGCATTAACAGGGTTCACCATACAACTGCACTAGCTGTACCCAGTGTTGTAAGCTCTTGGTTTTATTCCAAACATTAAACCACTCGGCACTTGCAGGAAGATGAAAAGATATCCTACTTTGGCAGCCAGCAGGCTTCACTTCAGAAGAGGAATACCCTAACCTTCTCTGCAGAGTGGAGCTCTAAGACACCAACTGAACAAAGTACATCTGCACCATTTGATCTGTTTGTTTACAAGGTGCTACCAGGCGGTAGCACCCCAGCTCTGCCGCAAGAGGATCCCTTCAGCTGGTGTCGCACAAGTCAGTTCAAAGCATGCAAAAAGGACATTCATGGCAGAAGAATCACTTTGTAGCTGGAGCAACACCCCAACATCTAACTCAGGATTTTCCCCCTGATGCCAGGAGGGTGTAAATTTCTCCAACCCTCTGCAACAGACTCGTTTCCTGCAGAAACTGGGGAGCTGTGCTGGTAAGCTGAAGCGTTATGACCATGTCAGTGAGTGAGGAAGCCAGTGGCAGAGCTAGAGTGTCCAGGCACAGCAAAGCAGGTGAGCAGCCACCCGCAGCTCCAGTCTGCAGTAGAAGCAACCAGGGGAGGCAGGCAGGAGGCAGGGCAGAGAGCCATGCTCTACCACCATCTGCCCAGGCACAGAACTTATCTTTCAAACTTAGATTTCATAGAGAGACCTCACCTGATTAAGGGGACAGAGGGAAGCATAGCCTTCCTGTCTATCAAGTGAAAACACTGTTAACTAGATAAAAAGTGGAAATGTCTTAAACTCAAGATTTTAAATTGGCTTCCTATCTTGAGAAGCAAGTATCCTGACAGGAGATTCCTTTTCCCCTCCTATTTCCTCTGCAAAATGTTTATCTTCTGCTTAAAGCACCAGGAAATCACTGGATGCTTAATTTATCTTTTTTTCTAGTTCAGCTCTGACACAGTTCTCAGGAGCACAGTTGCTGCTGATGGCCCTCCAGACAGCACTGCCACTGGGAGGTTGTGCTGAGAAAGCAACACTGCAAGTCATTTGATGAAGAACCACATTTGTTTGAGAAGCCTATTACTCCAGAATTCACATGGGATTTTTTCTTCTGCAAACTGTCACCCTGTAATTAGGGGGTCTATTCAAGTTTGATAAAGCATTTTGCACCAATCCAGCACAAGCATTCAAGATCTTAATTCTTCACACAACCAAGCCAAAACTAAGCCCACCTTTTTCCCCAAATGATTTACTGTCACCCAAAAGGAAAACCTTTCAAGAAGTCCCTGTATTCTCTGCTATGCAACAGGTCAGATGGTATTATTTTCTTAAGTTTCAATCAGGAACTGTACCAAAGAAAGTAGCCAACGGAACTGCTTTGTAAAAATTTCATACACATCTATCAAATAAAACACATTAAGGGAATGTTTCACATTAAGGAAAACAGCAAGTTTGCTTGTGGTACCAAAGTAACAGTAAAATAAACTCTGCAATATACACTTGTGCACTGTTGCAAAGACTGCCCAACTCTTCGTCTTGTTTGGGGTGTGACACATGCACTAGGACAAGGTGTGTCTGCAAAGCTCCAATGTATGCAGAGAAGCACCTGCAGCTATATGGAATCAGCCACACACAGATGAGCCAATCAAAGTCAAGGACACAGTGAGCAGGACCCTCTGCAGCAGAACTCACACACCAGGTAGGATGAGAAAATATAAAACGTGTCTACAGGTCAGCCTCAGTGAAGTTTGGAGATATCCTGAAAAGGGACATCAGCCCTGACTTGGTGGCAGAGGGGCTGGGAGGCACTCCTTTTACAATCCCAATCTCCAGAGACATTTTTTTTTCAAAAGGTTGCATGCAAAACACCCATCTGACACTTGCTAGACAGAATAAAAATCCCATCTTCCCTGTTATTTATGTAACGAGAGAAATGGTTCATCTCAGTCACGTACAGTGAAAACAACACTGAACAAGCATCCCACAAGCAGAACAAATCAAGGGGTTTACCAGCCAGATTATTCTCAGTTTACCCATCACAACGAGAAAAAAGATGCATTTACAATCCTTGTTATAGCTCAGCACAGGAGAACACAAATGCATATGAATGTTGAAGAGGATGGAAAGGAGCAGGAGAGAGTTAAATAGTACCCTCAGGAAGAGAGCCATGACATAAAACAGTATTTACTTCCAGCCAAACCTTGGAACTTCTGTTGGAGAACAGTCACTCTGCTTTCAGACCAGGTGCGTTCTACAACACAGAACAAAACCTATTATCTTTGTGTTACAATCCAAGCGAGAAAGAGAACACACCAGTTTGAGTGCAGGGGGGGAAGCCAATACCACTGCAGATTTTTTAAGTGAAGGAAATTATAATGAAAGGACACACTGCAACAGACCTCTCCTACTTCTTCTATTTGGAAATTCAGGATGTGATTTCTGGAGTTTTAAAGAATGGGAAAAAAAGAATGTCTTTTCACGGTAAATTCTTCAAACTCTCAAAATTTTGGAGTGACTGTATTCAGCTGTGATCAGCACTAATATTTTAGTGAGAGTGGAATTTATGCACACTAATCTCTACCATCGTTCACATCTCAGGTTTAGATGGGACAGAGAGGGGAATTACAATTTTCACTTTTTACAGCACTGATCTAGGATAATATTTCTAAAGCAGTCTTTGCAATTTTCCCTTTAACTGCAAAACCCCATGAAACCTCATAACCATCTTTTAAAGTATGCACATAAATATACTTTAAAGCCAAAAGCTGGCGTCTACGTGGATGAATCAGTGTATCATTTTTCTGCCACCAATCACTATTTTGCAAAATTGCAACCAAATGTTTCCCTGGTCCCCAGCAGTTTAAAGTCAGTCATTATACATGGATTATATATTGGTCATTAAAGGACCCTTTGTCTTAATTTTATAAGCCTTGAGGGCTACATGGAGAAAATCCTAAATATGTGCTGCACATTTTTTTTTCAATTCAGTAATTTAACAAGCATTTGCTCTTCCAGGTAAAAAACGGATGAATGTTTTCAGTGAGTGCAGTAATCATAGAGAGATTTAATTTTCCTACAGGAGGACTCTTTCTAAGTTACTTAGCTCTACTGAAAATTCAAAAGGTTAAATTAAACTGCTGCTCAGTATATGTGGAGCAGTATTGTGGTATATGGTCACCTATTGTACCCAACAAAGCATCACAGAAACCCCGGTTTGATTCTGTGTGAAACTGTAACTTGAACCTATTTTTTGATTGGTTTTATTAAAAAGCTAGATTTAGAAATCTGCTCAGTCAGCAACCGAACCAAACAAAATGTGCAGGCAAGGTAGGAAAAAGAGGCTATAGTGAAAGAAACCAATCAGTCATGAGAAGGAGCCCATAAAATTGTTAAAGCCCACAAGTTGTTAAAAGACACCTGAATATGCTGTATTGGGCTTATATATCAAGGCTTTGGCAGCAGGAAGGCTGCAGGGTGGCAAGGGCACATAGGAGAGAAGAGGAAGAAAATGAGACAAGCAGCTCCCTGCAGGCACCGAGGGCAGTGCACGAGGCACCACGCGGAGCAGTGCAGCCACGGAGGAGCCCACGGTGCAGCAGTGGCTGAGGCCCGGAGGAGGCACAGCCCACGGATACCCCGCAGGAGCAGCCCGTGGGGAGCAGCCTGCGGTCGGGCGGGAGGGCTGGGGCAGCTGCCGCCCGTGGGACAGTGCCAGAGCAGCTCCTGAGGGGGGCCCTGTGGGACGGAGCCGTGTGGAGCTGTGCCTGCAGAGCTGCTGCCCGTGGGGAGCCCACACAGCATCAGCTGGGGTAGGACGGCATCCCGCGGGACGGACCCACGTGGAGCAGGGCACAGTGGCCATGAGACAAAGCGTTAAGGACTGACTGCCGCTTCAGTAGCTGCTCAGAGGGAGCTGGTAGAGGAGAGTGGGTGGGGGAAGGTGTCTGTAGTTTGTTTTTAGTTCTCACTGCTCTAGTCTGTTAGCAACGGGCAGCAAATCACATTAAACTCCCTTATGCCGAGTCTGTTTTGCTTTTGACTAATTAGTGAGAGACATCCCTGTCCCAGTAAGCCATAAGCCTTTCTTTCATCCTATTTTCTCCCTCTGTCCTCTTAGAAGGAGTAAGAGAACAGCTGGTGGGGCTGAGCAAGCCATCACCATGAAATCCCTAAGTATGTTCAGAGACATTCCAAAAAACAAATATTCCAAAATCGCCCAGTCAAGCAATAGCAACCCATAGTATTCCTTCGGGAAGAGTGATTATCAGTGGAAGAAAAAAAATAAAAATGAAACGTGTTTATTTTGTTTTGAAATCACATCCCTTCATCAACTCTCACTGTTAAAATACACCTGTGGCATTGTGTTAATTACAGAAAATAAAGATCCTATCATCAAGCTTCTATTAAAATTCTGAAAATTTTCTGAAACATTTCTGTGGTGACTAAAATAATGTATAACTGTCCTTTATGGTAGAACGTATGGAATATAGCAGGCTACTGGTTTGGCATATTCAGTTTGAAGAAAACTAGTTTACTTTTTTCTTCATCAGCTGAACATGAATTGATGCATGCTATTTTGAAAGTTCTTACTCTTCTCCCATTTAGACAGGATACATAGAAAGAAAATATACAGAAATAACCCTTTTTGCATGAATCTGTTTATCTCCTCTAAGTACTAAAATTTTCTTCAGCATTTAGACCTCAAGAGCCTGGCCACTGGTCTTTCCTTCCCCTGGCTCTTCCACTAGAGCCCAACTTTGATGCCTTTGCTTTTTGCTTTGGTCCCCACTGTAAAAGACCTCCTCTTTTGTTCCCTTGTTCAGAAGCCAGTAACAGCACCCTGAGAAATACCTGCAAGGGTGGTCACCTTCACTATATGAGAAGTTACCCTCAGAAAGGCTTTCGCCTCATTTTGTACATGCGAAGTTTAACAGCCTTTTGCTACCAGCTTTGTGCCCTACAAATGCAGACATTTATCTTAAAAATAAAAAGGCAGGTGACAGATAAGTTTCCACTCAAAGAAGAGCACTTCCTCCAGAAGACAATGTTAGAAGCTTCTATGTTGGAAGTCCTATGTTAGAAGCTTCCCCAATCAATTAGCTCCTGTGTTCATCCTTCCATGTGAGAAGTTTTCAAAAAACTGTGTTCAGCTCTTCTTTTATACAAGATGAATCCAATTATTCTGCAGATAGTCCTTGTTCAGCCCAGAGATCTTTCACACTAGTAAAATGGCGAGAGGACACAGTCAAGTCTGCATACACTATAAGTCATGTAAGTTTTCAGTCTACTGATGTTAACAGTTCTACATTCCTTCCAAGATAGCAGTGAACCCTCCCCCCACACCCAGTTGCATATGTTAGAATAGCAGAATACTCTATCTGGTGCACTTGAAGCAAATCATAGCAACAAGTCAGGTATTACACAGCTGGTAACCAACTAAGGCATAAAGTTAACTTGCAGGACTGTCACCACTGAGGCACTGTAACACCAGACAAAACTGAAAGATTAACTCTTAAGAACCAACATCAGAAGCCTTAAGAACCTACCAGAACCAACCTCGTGATGGCACATTTTATTTCCTTCTGAAGCCTTAGCTTTATTCTTGGAATTAACCATATCACTTTTTTTCTAAGGGTTTTATCAAATCCATTCATGGATGCCTTTCTCTAAATTATTAAGATGTTCACCCGAAATAAGACTGCTAATTCTGCTATATAGCAGAAAATGCATAAATAAAATACTTCAGTGTTTAACACACAACAACTCAAATTCATAGAAGCCTCAAAAAGCATTTAAAGCTTGATAAAGAACAAACTGCTTCATCTTACAAACTGCCCACCAACAGAAATCATACCTTTAAAAACTTGAAATTTCCTAAATTTAATATTGGCCATATCACTGCAGTTCTTCCTTGCAGCCCTGTATACTTTCCAAATACCCAAACTAATGTAACAAGAGATAATATTCCAGGGGAGGTCAAGCCACCTCCAATGCTTTCATATCCTAAACACTTCAGTTACTGAATCTAAGTTCTACCTTCATAAAGCTACAGGTGCAAAAGCTAATAGGATCATTTAAGGCCTGCTTACTGGAAGGCAGTGACACTTGTCTCATGGTCCTTTGACATAAACACAGCCCTTTGTAAAAGACAGGACCATAAGAGATCATGGGGTTTTGTACCGTCATACATATTTCTACTGGTGGCATTCGAACCAGCCTCCCTTTTCATTGTCACCAGGCATACATCAGGCTCACTGCTTGTCTTTTTATATATTTATTAAGACATTATTACTATGGTAACAACCATTTTATCCCTATAGATGAAGACAGCAAAATACTCTGACCAGAATTTCTGTGCATTTAAGTTTCCATCGGCTAATCTGAATGACAGAACTGCTATAAAATCTACAATAAAAAATTAACAATCAAAGAAAGACTTTCTCCAGTTCCAAAAAATACTCAATCATAAGTATCTGTTCAAAGAATCATTAAGCAATAACTAGATTAAAGGAACTTAATACAAGCTTAATTCTTTACGCTTTCTTTAACAAGTCTATCCAAAAGACAGAATGAAAATCTTTTTCATTTCATTAGCAGTCAGAATTCATTTAAAAAAGAAACAGAGCTAACATTTTTCGGGACCTACTTTCTCTGTAATGCTGGAAAACAATTTGCATTGATAATGTGAATCACTATCTCCAGTCTTAATCCACTTCACACAAGATGGGAGAGAATCACATTACAGTAAACTCTTCTTCCTTCCATTTTCCAGTTCCTGTGCACAGGCAAATACTGTCTAGCAAGAAAGCACTTAAATTAAAACTCATTTTACACAGGCAACTTCTTTTACACACTGTGGTGAGAGATTTTATTAGGTTCTGGACATCAGAACTACTCTGAAAATGCTTATAATACGAAAATGTTCGCTAAGGCAGCTTTTATTACTTGCCTAAAAATTAATTCACAACATCTCTACACTTAAGATTCAGGATTTATACAGAAGTCTACTTCATTAAAAATTTAATTCACAAAACTTATTCAGCTCCAATCATTATGATGGCCAAGGAAAGCTCATTTGGAGCCCACCTCCACAGGTTGTTTGCAGGAATGGATGGAGCACCAAATGGTTGTCCAGAGACCAACTTTCTCACTGGCTCTATCACATATGTATTTCTATATGAATTTTCATAGAAAGGAGAGATTGACAGAACTGAACTGAATGCTTGATTTTCTGCCACAACTTTAATTTGTCTAAACCAAGGAAGTGACAAAACCAGAAGCCTCATGATGGCACTAACAAATTACTTCCCTCTGAAGCCTCAGCTTTATTCTTGGAATTAACTAAAACAGATTACTTTTTTTTTATTAAATATACAACGCAATCCATTCATGGATGCCTTCCTCTAAATTATTAAAAAGCTAAAGTCAAGAAGTCAGAGACAGTATTAAGAGGACCTAGAAGTTCAGTTTCATTCACAACACAGACAAGGTTTTATCATTAGATTACACTTCTATTCTGGTACAATCCCTTGATCTCATCCCCTCAGAATGAAAACAAAACATTTGATGAAAAAGGAAGATAACTGAATTGAATTGAATACTTAGCTAGGAAAAGATTTAAAACAAAAAACCAAAAAAACAGTTTACAGCAGCAGCAAAATCCTTCATTTCATACAGCTTTTCAAATGAAGAATTTCAAAACAGAAGTTTCTTTGTCCTTTCCCAGATTACCCAGTACCTAGGTAAGAGCTACAGCATGTGATTAAAGCATCATCATGATAGTAAGTTCAGCTCTGTGCTGTAATTATTATCAGAAAAATAATTACCCCTGAGGTAAAACAATTCCGCCTGTTAGTTTTATAAATAAGCTTATAAGCTGCATGCACAATCCAACTGTGCATGAGCTAAGGCACACAGACAGATCAATATAGCTTGCTAGAAAGAAAGTATTTATGAATGTGACTCAGGGCTATTTTATTCCATATATAATTTTTTTTATTATTTTTTTTTAATAAAATACTAATGCAAAACAAGGAAGTAGCAGTTTATACAGATAAAGCCTTTTCAGCAAACACTTTTATTTAGTACCATATTCCAGTGTGGGGAAAACAGTCTTGCTGCAGTAGTTGTGCTGCCCAGTGCCCTGATGTGATATCATATCCTTATAGCCAAGAATTATACTAGTTCTTCACAGTAAGTATTTCTTTGCCCTCTGCATTAACAGAAAATGCCCTCATGGCATTTCTCATCTGTAGCTTGATCAAAGACTGATCAAGATCTTTAGCAGCAGAGAAACTCATCTCACAGACTACAACCTCAGCCCTCCCAGACTGTTCAATCTTGTCAATCAACTTCCAGCTATTGAAAAATTTGATAGCTTTCATGTTAAAAACTAAACCAAGGCTGGATTCTATTTTTAATAGATTCCAAAGCTTGCACAAAATGCTTCAGCATACCAGGCAGTGCAAAATCGCTCTCTACCTGGCTTAGTGGACTGGTAATTACTACAGCATATCTTTATTAAGGACCTTCAAAATTCAATGTCAATGTTCCTAATTAAAGTCCACAGCATGCATTTTTTTACAGCAATCCTTAAGCAGTCAGCCAAGCAAAACTTTACATTTCTGTATTTCCAAGGTTGTATGGTTTTTTTGTAAATAACATGATGACAATGCCAGATGTCTTAGCTAGAGGCAACAGAGAATAAATACCAGTTGATACTCTGATTATCCACACCATCAAAATAAGTATTTTTAAATATTTATTCTCCCATTATTCCAAGTGACTATACATTTGGATTTCTGAATGTACAAGAGAGCAGGTCTGTTGATCTCAACAGAGTTACAACACTGTGACAAGTCAGTAATTGTCTTTTGTTTTATGGTTTGAGCAAGGATCCAGTCTTGCAGAGATGGAAACAGGAAGGTCAAGGCACAGATGGAGCTGAACTTGGCAAGGGATGTGAAAAATAACCAGAAAGGATTCCACAGGTACACTGATCAGGAGAGAAAAGACAAGGACAGTGCGCCTCCTCTGATAAACAAGAAAGGAGAACAGGCTTCAACAGACACAAGGTCTGGGTGTATGGGAACTGCCGAATCAAGGCCTGAACCTCTGATTGATCACCTGAGGTGAGCAATGAGTCAGCCACGGGAGCACAGGTGAAGGCAATTCACCCTGCTGCCTGAAGGGGTGGAGCCCGGCTCCACCTCTCCTAGACCTCACTTAAGAGCTGACTACCATTAGGAAAGGATCTCTTCTGGAGATCCACTTCTCTGGAGTTTCATAGTGAGCCCAGGATACAGGTAAGCATTCTATCTATTCTGTTTTGGCATAATAACTGCATAGCCAAGCTCTCTGGTATATTTCATAACATCTGTACATTCACTGATTATACAATGGGGTACCCAACAACTCTCAGTGATATCTGAAAAGTCATGGCAGTCAAGTGAACTCCCTGGTGACTATAAAATCAGGCAATGTCACACACATTTTTAAGAAGGGTAGAAAGGATGACAGGAAGTTACATTAAGGCACATGCAAGACAAGGTGCTTATCTGAGACTAAGGACGGATCATGTGTTACTAATGAAGTGACTTTCTACAATGGCATTGGCAAAGGAAGGGTAACTGAGCAGAGGGCAGGAGCACAGAGTGAGGAAAGGAGGAGGGAGCTGGGTTTGTTCATACTGGAGAAGAGTAGGCTCCCAGGAGACTTAACTGAAGCCTACCACTACTTCAAAGGAGCTTATAAACAGGAGGGAGACAGAATTCTTACATGGTCTTATAATGATAGGAGAAAGGGGAATGGCTTTTAACTAAAGGACTGGAAATTTACATAGGAGGTGAGGGGGAAATTCTATACTCGGAAGCAGTGAGGCACTGGTGCAGGCTGCCTAGAGAAGCTGTTAACACCCTGTCCCTGTAGGTGTTCAAGACCAGATTGGATGGGGCCCTGGGCAGCCTAAGCTGGTGGGAAGAAATCTTGTGTGTGGCAGGGGGTTGGACCTGGATGATCTTTACGGTCTCTTCCAACCTAAGTCATTCTGTGATTCTGTTAATACCAAAGTCATATAAAGAAACAGAGGGATCACCTCCTTTCCATTCAAAAAACACAAGCCCACCTTTCTACCCAAGTAGTAATTGCTGTTAACACCTCAGAAAGTCAGCTGTAGACCTATAACCTAACATTTGGGCAATACTCTCCCTGAAAGCCAACTTTAGGCACTAGAACTAGGTGGATTTTTCAGACTTTTGATTGTCATTCTATAAACAAGATAAAGCAACAAAGTAGACAACAGTAATATGAAAATTATTTATTGCTTGTAAAGACAATTTTCAATGTTTACCCTGAGAAACTCTCACAGTTCACCATTTCAGGAGGTGCATAAATTGCTGTCGTCTTGTAAGAGCTACTAAAACACTATGAAGGAAAATAAGATATACTTCATGATGCTTTGATTCTAGTTGGCACTTAGAAAAAGATACACATAGTCAGAAAGAAACATTCAGAGGCCACTTTTAAAATCATTTATGATTTACCACAACAAGAAATGATGTGCAGTAGTAAGTGCCAGATTTGTTTCAAAGAGCAACCTCACTTCATGACAGAAGAGGAACATTCCATTCATCCAGTGTAATTCCAAGCACACCAAGCAGATGAGACTAAAAACAACAGCACTGGAGTATCACTCACCACTTTCCATCTTACAGAAAACAAGGGTGGCAGAGGTAGATGAACATACATGATAAGAAGCAAACACTCCCTACAGCACTGAGAGTGCAATATTATGACTGCTTGGATCATCAAGTACCAGCCATCGTGAGGAACAGCAGAGGAAAACAGGAAGTTCAGAAGACAAGCGTTAGAGGAGTAGCTTCAGATGTTAAGTAAGCCTCAAGAGACTGGAGCACACACAGCAAAACAAAATAGGCATAAGAAGCAGTGTGAGCCACAAGAGTATTGCAGCACGAAAGACATTCAGATATTTCTATTAACTTTAACAACTCATATCACAGAATCACCAAGGTTGGAAGAGACCTTCAAGATCATTCAGTCCAACCATCCACCTATCACCAATACCAGTTCTCACTAAACCATGTCCCTCAGCACAGAATCCTAATGTTCCTTGAACACCCAAGGTTCAATGACTCCACCACCTCCTGGGCAGCCTGTTCCAGTGCCTGACCACTCTTTCAGAGAAGCAGTATTTCCTAACGTCCAGCCTAAATCTCCCTTGGTGCAGCTTGAAGCCGTTCCCTCTGGTCCTATCACCAGTTACATGAGAGAAGAGGCTGACCCCCCAGCTCACTACAACCTCCCTTCAGGCAGTTACAGAGAGCAATGAGGTCTCCCCTGAGCCTCCTCTTCTCCAGGATGAACAACCCCAGCTCCTTCAGCCGCTCCTCATATGGCCTGTGTTCCAGACCCCTCACAGCTTTGTCCCTTTCTTTGAACCTGCTTCAGAGCCTCAGTGTCTTTCTTGCAGCGAGGAGTGAGGAGCCCAAAACTCTGAGATGCAACCTCACCAGAGCTGAGTACAAACAGCTGAGTGCAAACATATTCAAGTATGTCAATGGACAATATCCTAAAAGTAACTTAAAAATAACACTGATACACCCCTCGAAAAGCAGCCTTTTGAATGAAGAGTTCAGTATAGCTCAGATTGCAAATCTTGTAAAGTTATGCTAAAATCGTTAAGTTATACTGTAACACTGCATGAGAACTCAAATTTTGGCAGAAGTGGAAGTACAACAAGCTGCATGACAGGAATTGTTTTTATTATCATTAAGAGTTGATAGATTTTTACCACAATAATCACAAACATAAGGGACAATACATCTCAATTATGAAGACCCAGGCTAAACATGTGTTGTTATAAATTCACCAGGGGAGTGGGGGGAGGAATCAAATCAAGTTCAACTACATGTATGTCAGAGTTTGTTTTCCTATTATACTGCCAGAGCAGCAAAAACAGTGCAGGTCAAAGCTTCCTGGAAAAAAAAAAAAAAAGGCTTCCTCCTTTCTTTTTTAATTATTATTTTAAAGGGCATCACAAACTGAAACAAATAAATTTCTTCTATGATCTACAAAAGGGGTTCCAAGAAAATTATTTGGCTAGCGCTCATCTTTACCTTATTTATCAGTCCAGTTCATTAAGAGTACACAATTCTACAAGCAAGCAGCCACGTTATATTCTACTTCAGCATGTTACTATTCATGATTTCTTTCCATAAGGTTTCTGATCCAATCTACCTTGAAACACAATATACAAGCACTCACAGCAGCTTTTTCTGTGTCTGTACTGTGACTATATTTTACCCTATGTAAATTTTAAATTAAATCCTCTCATCTCAGCTACTGCTTACTTGGAAAGTGAGCATTTTCTACTTCATTTGAAACCACTTCTTTTTGTGGGTATCTGAATGTTTCCATCTAAAATAGCTCTATGTTTGGTTAGACAGGTCCACAGTATACTCAATAACAAAGTTCAACCTTATATATGTGTGGATAAACTTGCATTAATTTATATTTTTTTTAAATACTGTATCTGCACAGAGAGGTGTCCCATTCCAGCAAGAGGGTGAAAGTGAAGTTGTTAAGCATTACTCATTATCTGAGAGTCAAGCACTCAAGCAACTGGCAAATTTATAACAGATATTCTCACTTTTGAGGGGGCTCAGTCCCTCGGTTGCTAAACTGAGAAGGGCATTTCCATCAAAAATTAGCTTACTTTCTCATTTAGAATAAGTTAAAAAAAAAAAAAATATATATATTATTGAAGTTGGAAATTTCTTAATTAATTCTCCCCTATCCCTCCCCTGTCTTGCTCTCTGCTGTACCAGTAGCTTTACGAGGTGGCTGCAATACGCCTCTGTGCCTGTACAAGACCAACCAGTCATCAGTGCAGATTAGTAATGCAGCTGTGTTGGCACAGAAAAGGGGAAGGATGGAAATTAGGTACACATTTATGTTCTGAGAACATGCTGAGACAGGCCCTACTGAATTGTCACTGCAGATTAAATTAAAAAAAAAAAAAAAAAAAAAAAGTTTAGCAACAAGTAACAAGAACTGGCTTAATAAGAGGCGTAAAATGAGACAGGATAGAAATGCCACCAACATCTTGTGAAAATGAGAGAGTAATGATTTTCCTAAACTATCAGTATCATCAGAAACTTGGAATGAGCCTTTGTGCACTCTTAACAAGTTACAAGAAACTGCAGGAAACATTTAACTGCTCAGTAGGTATCAAACCAGCAAAGCACAGATGTCTGTACAAAGACTGAGGGTTAACAAGCAGAAAGTCCCTAAGAAGACTAAGCCATGTAACTTCACAACAACATGTGAATTCTGATGTTTTTTCTCCTGATTCCTGGACACATAAAACCTAACCATACTGACGTTTCTTAACAGTAACATCCTTTCTCTGTCTTCTATTCCCCAGTATTAGAGTGACAAACATGCACAAAAATTTTCAACTACTGAAAAAAGAAAAAACAAAAAAAAAAATTACCCATCAGGAGCATGCTACTTCAACAGCAGGGAAAAGAGTCTCTTAACCTAACTTTGAATATATATATGTCTTTCTGTCTATTTGTGGATTCAGTTTTGGCTTATACGACCAGGAGTTTCTTAACATCAACTATCAGGACTGTGTGCAATACGTGTTTTTCATCATTAATTCTAGCACTATGACAGCTAACAAAGCACTAAGAGTTCATTTATAATGCAAAAAGAATAACCCACATCTCTCACATCAGTCAGGTAGAAGGGGAGTTAATTTATGTAGGCACACCACTGGAATTATCCAGGATTTTTTTCCTAACAAAAGATAAATGTACTAACAAAGTGGTCATGACATTTCTGATGCCACATGCAGCTACAGAGAGACCAACAAAGCATGAACTTCAACTTGTCAGATCAAGAGGAGCCAATTTTCAAGCACTGCAGCTCTCAAAATTTGCACACTGTAAAAATATAGTTTTGATACTTGCTGTAAACACACATTTCCAGACCTCTGTTCATAGTGTAAGCCATCACTTCTGGTTCACTTCCATTTGGTTACACTGCAGCAGGATTCCTCTCCCTACACTGCGAATTCTGGGCCAAACATTTCCTCAGTGCTCAGAGCTTGCCCAAAAACACAGATCTTCCCTTCCAAGCAACCTATCCTCAAAAAACACATCTGCCAACATTTCCACCAAGTCTTAAATTTTACAGCAGTATAATATGAAACAATATGACATTGTGAGAAGAAACAGAAAAAGAAAATGCTGAGTTTCTTGCATTTGTGGAAATATAAGGGCAGAACAGATAATTACAGGCTGAAGTCTTGCTGATGCCTGCTGCTGGCGCTTTAAAAGAATATTTTAATGCTGTCACTGACATGTTTGAGAAGCCTGCCACTAGCAGTGTATCCAGAAACACTTCAGCTTCAGAATTACCTATTTCAAATTAAAAAGAAAAAGAAAAAGAAAAAGGAGTGCACAGAGCTGTATCTTTTTCCCTCTAGTGACTTTATGATCAAACAAATTCCTCGTAGGTAGATGCAATATGACAACAAGTACAATAGGTTAGAATATTTAATAGCAGTCTAATGTACTGTATCATCAAAACAGACACAGAAAACTAAGAATAGCAGATCATACAATTTTCTATGGCATTCTAATTAAGCTAGACAAATAGTAAAGAAATTATTTTGCTAACATTTGTGTAGAAAAAAAATCCAGATTGTTGACCTTCCTATCCCCCAATATAAAAGGTAAATAATCGTGACTTAAAAACACTGTCAATATAAAACCCTTCAGAGCGGCACACAGGACTGAGTCTTTCCATCAAACTCATCCACACATTTACAGTCTACTTGTTTAAAGCCCTTACAGCATTTAAAATTCCATTTTTCTTCACTCATCCTAAATAAGTCTAATGCTTGTATTGCAATAATTCATCTGTACCTGATCTGAAGCATGTATTCTAGATGCATGGATGTCTCTATGCTCCCATCCAGACCTGAAATCCTCACAATTCAGCTTATGTTATGAAGTCTGAATGAAGTTCTGATCACAGCATCCTCATCAGACAGCAGCCTGAAAAGCAAACAGCAATCTACACCTGTATCAGTAGCAGGCTGTGATGAACGTCAGTATATTACAGGTAATTTGCTTTTGCCTTCATTTGGGAAGCTGACCTGAAAGTCAGTGGAAAGCAAGCCAGAGTTCCCACAAGTTTATCATAAGCCTATCCCAGCTCAGGCACATAAGAAATGGTTACACACTGCAAGAATTTTAAATTGAGAGAGAGGGATGCTACAAAACAGAAATTAATGAGCTTTCCAAGCTTCACAAGTTTCACCTGCACTCACGAGGTCTTTGCATCCTGAACTTGAATTTCTAAGCAATACTCACAACCAGTTTATTGTAAAGACATTACAGGAGAGAAGATTAAATAAATTCCTTTCTCTTCCATTTCTCTGAATCTAGTCACCATCTCCATTCATAGTGTCTTCTTCAATTTTCTTGTCAATCAGTTTCTCACCTCGGGTAGACAATTTGAGCCACAATATCTGAGAGAAAGTTGTCCGATTACTGAGACAAATTCACAGTGCTGCAACGTGCCTCAGCTTTTCCTAACCTAAGGAGGCAGGGCAGGAACCTGTCCCAAGGTTTAGTAACTTCAAATGTTCATCACTCTTTTCCAAATTCCTGCCTGTGCTGAAGCAAGAGATAGCTCTGAATATGTCACCAGAAGCAGATGGATTAGAGTTGTACTTCAGGAGTGTCACTGTCCCATTAGCCAGCTGTGCATATGAATGGATATGCAGCTGTTCCTTCTGCTTAAGCACGCTGCTGGGTGATGAGAAGTTATCAGTAACATACAAGACTGACGGCAGCAGTTTGCACAATAGCAGTACTGATGGCAGCAGTTTGCACAATAGCAGTTCCGCATGGCCATGAACCCTTCCTACTTGCCATGTGTTAGATAAGCACCTGTGCTGAAACACATGGTGTATACAGACTTACAGCCAACCCTTGTGCGCATATGCAAGGAGGTAAACATCACCATCCTAAACATCAGGTGACAAACACACTGGACTAGTTGCAGTCTCAGGATACCTAACACAGACTATAGGAACACAGGAAAATAGGTAATGTATTTCAGCCAGACCTGGAATAAACATACACTGAAGAAAAGCAAAGCTCGAAGTCAAACAGTGGGCATCAGTATACCTTCTCTAATGGAGACACTAAATTTGGCCAGGTAACCAAGCTGACAATCAGTTGTAGGAATTGTGTATGTTTCTGTTTTGTTTGTTTCTGCAACACGAAAGATATTCCTGGAAAAATTTTCAGTTTGGCTGTTGGGATGTCAGCAAATACGCCATCCCTCTTCAGAGTGCCACACTTGTTTCAGCTCATTGGTACAGCCACACACCTTTGAATAGCACAGAAATGATTGCTAGCTCTGTTTTTCATTCAGATGAAAAGATCTATCTTATGAATAGGTACACAATAATGTGCTACTGACACTGAGGAAGAAGCAATTGCAGTAGTGTTTCATGGAACTCATTAAGTTAGGCCAACACAAATAAGCCATCTATTCACTTTCCTCTCTGTGTGTGAGCAGCCAGACTATCTCTCTTTTAAATGAAGGCAACCAGCTTTACTTCTGGAATACAGGCATTGTTACAAGACTTAAATGTCTCCAAAAAGAACCTGACTTTACTAAAGCAACACACACTGGTAGCTGAACTGATGCAAGAACCAAAAGCCATTGAACAGAAAAACAGCAACAACTAGTTTGGGGAAAAATCAGCTAAAAATACAGTAGAAGGAAAAAGATAATCTCTACAAAACCAATTCTGTACAACACAGCTGATAAATCTGCCACACTGGCAAACACTGAAGCCAAGCACAGGCCAAATAGAGAAGTGAGGGCAACAAACTGGGGCCCCAGCCCCATCGCCACATACACCTGTTGTGCCATGGCAGCAGGGAACCCAGCCACTGCAGCAGAGTCCCCCTGGCAGGTACAGCTGCACACAAGTCCTGGCTGAACGGCACCTTGCTCATCCAAACTCATCAACTTCCCTCATGCAGGAAGCTCTGCTTACAGCCTGCGGGAAAAGGGAAAAACAACAGGTTTCTCCTATTTACATCACCTTCTTTCTGTTTACATCACCTATTAGGGAACACAAGCCTCGATCCAGTTAGACCTGGAATTTTAAGTCTTTCACATAGAACAAGAGCGAGGTTCCAGCTCACGCGTCTCTCTACAACACAAGTCTTAAACACACATACTGATTCAAAGACTTCTTAAATGCCTACAGTTCCTAACCTGGACTTGCACTCTCCTAGTGGAAAAAAAGCTACCCTTTGCCCAGAAGAACAAACTACCGGCAATGAGACTGCGGAAGTAAATATAAGGGTAAATCATGTCAGATAATCCAATTTTTCCAACCCTCCTTTTAATCTAAGTATGCCATCTCATCAACAGATTTATTTTATCGTCTGTCTGAATAAAATCAAATAGCCTTCACTTCCAGGAATTAAATCCACTCTGGATTTCTTGAAATGTAATTGTACATTACAAAATCCTACCGGTGTTACTGTTTATTTTCAGTGTACAAATAATCACTGCTGGTCCTTATAAAATGACAAGTGACAGATGAACACACTCTGCAGCTCTACTGGGACAACTGTAAAAATTTCAGACTTCACTCCTACAGACCTCAGCAGTACCAGTACCTACTTAAAAACATACAATTATCAAGTTTGGAAAAGATCTGCAAGACCATCTAGTTCACCATCTGCCAATATCCGGGAAACTACAGGCCTGTCAGCCTGACATCAGTGCCAGGGAAGGTCATGGAACAAATCCTCCTGGGAGAGATCACACGGCTTGTGTGTGATGTCCACAGGATCAGGCCCAGCCAGCATGGGTTTGTGAAAGGCCGGTTGTGTTTGACCAACCTCATCTCTTTCTACAACTGGGTGACCAGACTGGTAGATGAGGGAAAGGCTGTTGATGTAGTCTACCTAGACTTCAGCAAAGCCTTTGACATGGTCTCTCACAGTATCCTTCTGCGGAAACTGGCTGCCCGTGGCTTGGACAGTTTTACCCTCCGTTGGATAAGGAGCTGGCTGGAGGGCCGTGCTTAATGGGTGGTGGTCAATGGAGTGAAGTCTAGCTGGAGACCTGTTACAAGTGGTGTCCCCCAGGGGTCAGTGCTGGGGCCCATCATGTTTAATATCTTCATTGACGACTTGAGCACCTTGTCCAACCCTTGCAGATCAGCTTGGGCCATGGTCATAAGTTCTGGGCACTGATGGTATAGTCAGTGCAATGATTGCCTTGCTGGCCAGAAAGACTGCTTACAAATCAGTGCAGAAAATAACCCAGCACTTCTTCAGGAGGGGAAACTGTTTACGAGGCTGGATAGTGATAGGACAAGGGGAATGGTTTTAAACTGAGACAGGGGAGGTTTAGGTTGGGTATTAGGAGGAAGTTTTTCACACAGGGTGGTGAGGCACTGGAACAGGTTGCCCAAGGAGGCTGTGGATGCCCCATCCCTGGAGGCATTCAAGGCCAGGCTGCATGTGGCTCTGGGCTGGGGTCTGGGGGGGGGTTGGTGCTGCATAAACAACTGCAGGTCGTCATAGCAAAGTGAATATGACACATTTAATAATTTAAAGTAATTTAATGTAATTGAACATAAAATAACATAAAATGCCATAACATAACATAATCTAATGGAGTCCCACACTGTCACAGTCCGAGGTGGTGTTGGTGGACAGCCCAGGTTTGGAGGGGTTGGGGCCAGTGCTGGTGCCCATGGAGCACTGCCGCTGCTCTGTGCGAGGGCCGGCGAGGAGCCCAGGGCTACAGGTAGCCTTATTTGTTGGCTATGTCTCCTGCTGCGGCCGTGTCTCCTGCTGCACCACATGGGCTGGTTTCTGCAGATGCTCCCGTTTTTGCTGAGCCCACCCAGCTTCGCCTAGCGTGAGCGCTTTTGCTCTGGAGCATCCTGCCTCTGCGGCAGCTTCCTCTTGGTGGCTTGGATGCTGCCAGTGCTCTGCTGGTGCCCACTGGTGGTGCAGGCAGGGGCTGGGCACTCAGCCGAGTCAACATCCATGCCCGGGATGTTGTCCGGGACCTCTTTGGGTGCCACTTCTGGAAGAGAAAGAAAATCACCACAGGGTTAAAGCCAGCTTTCCCACACCAAATGGGCACAAACACTCCCCCGCCAGCTCTGCTGCCCCCAAACTCACCACTGTTCATCCAAGCCAGGAGGTCACCAATGTCAGTGATGTCCTCCGGGATGTCTGAGCTGGTTGTCGCTGCTGGAAAAGCAAGAAAATGCACAGTGAGGCAATGCCATCTTTCCCACAGCCACCCGGTGCCGCCAGCCTGCAGCTGCTCTGCAGCCCCCAAACTCACCACCTGATTCCAGCGCTGCAATGCTGCAGGTGAGTGGAGCCATGGTAGGATGGGGGCACATGCTGATGGGTGCTGGCTGCTCCTGGTCCTCCATGTGCACCACGGCATCTCCAAAGGGCTCCTCCTCCTGCTCTAAGATGGTGGGCAGGGTGCCAGGCACAAGGTGCACCTGCTGCTGCACCGGAGGTCCTTGGAGGACAGTTGAGGGTCCAGGGTGGCTGGGAGCCTGCAGCGGGCAGCTGCCTGTGGGCTGCTGGGGCTGCATCGTCCCTGCCACCGAGGGATGATCCCAGCAGTGGGCAGGAGCACTGGGGGGAGGCATACCCGGCTTCATGCCCCCGGGTAGGAGCACGAGCAGGGGTAACTGCTGCCCCCCAGGTTGGAGATGACCCACAGACTGTGGGCAGCCCCTCAGGAGTGAGCTGAACCACAATGGGAGGCACCCCCTGAGGTGGGAGCTGACCCACGGTTGGGGGCTTCCCCCCATTTGGCCGCTTACCCACAGCTGGGGGCTTCCTCCCACGTGGGAGCTGACCCACAACCTGGGGGACCTCCCCAGGTGGGAGCTGAGCCACTGTTGTGGGCATCCCCCCAGGTGGGAGCTGACCCACAACTTGGGTTATCACCCCAGGTGGGAGCTGACCCACAACTTGGGGGACCCTCCCAGGTGGGAGCTGACCCACAGCCAGCCCAGGTGGGAGCTGACCCACAACCTGGGGGACCCCCCCCATGTGGGAGCTTTATTATATGACATCAGCACCAGGCACATTCAGAGAAAAGGTATGGTTAAAGATGAGAATACACAAAGCCAAGAACCCTGCCTCAGTTAGGCACGAGAGGTGATGTTTAATGTGTTAAATTCATTCGACTGCAAACTCAACTTATACATCTTCATTAAGGAAAGAAAACAAAAAATCACCTGCAAAGTGAGCACAGATCCAGCTGCCACCATATCAGCTTCTTGAACATACACGTAACTACATTTTTTCCCAGGCAATTTCCTCATAGAAAGTTTTCCAAATGCATTATATGTACAAACAACAGTAATGGTTTGTCCTGTACCAATTGCCAGAATCCCACCCAGTCACTCTCTCACTCTTCCATGGAAGGAAGATGAAAATAAGATGGAAAGGCTCATGAGCTGAGATAAAGACAGAGACACCATCACAAGCAAAACTCGGGGTCCTGGTGGACAATAAGCTGGACATGAACCAGCAATGTCCACTTACAGCCCACAACACCAACTATATCCAGAGCTGCATCAAAAGAAGGGTAGTCAGCAGAGAGAGAGCTGACTGTCCTCCTCTACTCTGCCGTCATGAGACCCCACTTGCAGAATTGCATCCAGGCATGGGACCACCAGCACAAAAAAAAACAGGGAGCTGTTGGAGTGGGTCCAGTGGAAGCCACTAAGATGAGCAGAGGGCAGGAGCACATCTCCTGTGAAGAAAGGTGGAGACAGCTGGGTTTATTCAGACTGGAGAAGTTCCAAGAAAAATTCATGGCAGCCTTCCAGTACTAAAAAGTAGTTTATAAACATGAGGGAGAGTGACTTTTTACACTGTCTGATAATGATAAGACAAAGGGGAATGGTTTTCAACAAAAGGACTGAAAATTTACGTAGGATGTAAATGGGAAATTCTTTAGTCAATAGGGCAGTGAGGCATTGGCATAGAGAAGCTATGGATGCCCCATCCCTGGGAGCACTCCAGCCAGGGTGGATGGGGCCTGAGCATCATGACCTAGAGGCTGGCTACCCTGCTTATGGAGGGGGATGGATCTATAAGGTCCCTAAACAGAACAAGGGAAGGAAGGGTTGTCAGTCCAGAACACCTCATCTCAGCTGCTCCTCACAATTTTCCCCAGCATGGGCCCTTCCCAAGGCCCGCAATCCTAGAAAAACATGCTCCACCACAGGCATCTCCACAGACTACAGAGGAACCTCTGCTCAGCACCTAGAGCACCTTCTTTTCTTCCTGTCCTTCTTTCCTTCTTCAGTACACTGCATTTTTATCCTTTCTTTGACGTGCTTTCCTAAAGAGACCACCAGCTTGGCTGATGAGCTCAACTATCGCCTGAGTGGATCTTCTGGAACCAGCTACGTCTTGCATGGGGTGGCCTTGTGAACAGAGGCCTCTGCAGCTCCCACGCCACCATGTGGGTATCTGCAGCCAGTGCTGCTGCACTTACTGAAGGTTAACAAAAACATTTGAAGACTTCACTGAGAACAAAATGCACTTACTAGAGCACACCAAAGGATGGATTTTCACAGGCGTTCATGTGTAACAGATCTGGCTTTCAGCTTTAGAGACCAGGGGAAGAAACACAGCCCACCATTCTGCAAGGCTAGCTAGTTTTTTATTTATAATTGCTCTCAGCAAACTTGATCTGTAGCCACTGAGATCAAATTCTGTAAAACCAAGTGTTAGTCATTAAAGGCACAAAACAGCATAGAAGCAGAGAAGCAAAGACGAAAAACAGAACTTAATTTCTTTTGGCTTCAGCCAGATTCAACAGAGCCTTAAAAACATCAGCACTGCGGCTGTGCATAATCACATGCAAGAGTCAGGGTTTTTTTGCTTTATGACATTTACATAAGCTTATACTTCACGTCTGTACTTCCACACAAAAGCACTTAGACGGATAATCAGAAGTGCATAAGAGCACTTAAGTACTGCATGACGAGTACAATACAGTACAACAGAATCACAGAATCACAGAATCACAGAATCGCCCGGGTTGGAAGGGACCTCAAGGATCATGTAGTTCCAACCCCCCTGCCTAGCAGGGCCACCAAACACACACATTCAGATCAGGTTGCCCAGGACCCCGTCCAACCTGGCCTTGAACACGTCCAAGGACGGGGCATCCACAACCTCCCTGGGCAGCCCGTTCCAGGGCCTAACCACTCTCCTTGTATAGAACTTCCCCCTAACATCCAACCTAAATCTTCCCTCCTTCAACTTGGATCCATTTCCCCTAGTCCTGCTGTTGTCAGCCCTTTTGAAGAGTTTACTCCCCTCGTGGGTGTAGGTTCCCTTCAGGTATTGATAGGCTGCAATGAGGTCACCCCGCAGCCTTCTCTTCTCCAGGCTGAACAAGCCCAGCTCCCTCAGCCTGTCCTCATAGGGGAGGTGCTCCAGCCCCCTGATCATCTTAGTCGCCCTCCTCTGGACCCTTTCCAAAATCTCTCTGTCTTCCTTGTACTGAGGGCTCCACACCTGGACACAGTACTCCAGATGGGGCCTCACAAGAGCCGAGTAGAGAGGGACAATCACCTCCCTGTCCCTGCTGACCACCCCTCTCCTGATGGAGCCCAGGATCCCATTTGCCTTTCGAGCTGCCAGAGCGCACTGCTGGCTCATGTTCAGTCTCTCGTCCATCAGGACCCCCAGGTCCTTCTCTGCCGAGCTGCTCTCAAGGACCACTCCTCCCAGCCTGTACGGGTGCCTGGGGTTCTTCCGGCCCAAATGCAAAACCTTGCACTTTGCCGTGTTGAACCTCATTAGGTTCATCCGAGCCCAGCCCTCCAGCCTGTCGAGGTCCCTCTGAATGGCCTCCCTTCCTTCCACCGTATCGACTGCACCACTCAGCTTGGTGTCGTCAGCAAACTTGCTGAGGGTGCACTGAATTCCCTCATCGATGTCATTAATAAAGATGTTAAAGAGCACCGGTCCCAAGACAGACCCTTGGGGGACACCACTTGTTACCGGCCTCCACCTGGACATGGAGCCATTGACCACCACCCTCTGTCTGCGGCAATAATTTATGATAAATAGAATCATAGAATGATAATTTTCATTGAGCAGATTTTATATTCAGACCTGTGTGTACCTCTGTGCTTAGCTGCGTTGTAGTACAACTCCAAATACCTCATCACAGCACTGAAGTGCTCAGCATGTACAGGGCGTCTCTTGGCCATTTCAGAAAGTGTTCTGCCACATCACCTTTACATATACAAATACAGTTACTTCTGGTAAGTGCTATGTCTGTAGGAAAATGCCTTCAGGGGTGACTTCTTTCTAGTTTCACTTGCATAATTTAGATCTTTATATATGTATTTTGTACAGTCTATGACTATACAAAATCTGTGGCCTTCCAATATTTGAAGGACACATATAAACAGGAAGGGGTACAACTGTTCATGAGTGTGGATAGTGACAGGACAAGGGGGAATGGTTTTAAACTGAGACAGGGGAGGTTTAGGTTAGAAATTAGGAGGAAGCTTTTCACTGAGAGAGTGGTGACACACTGGAACAGGTTGCCCAAGGAGGTTGTGGATGCCCCATCCCTGAAGGCATTCAAGGCCAGGCTGGATGTGGTTCTGGGCAGCCTGGTCTGGTGGTTGGTGACCCTGCCCACACCATGGGGGTTGAAACTATGTGATCATTGTGGTCTTTTTCAACCCAGGCCATTTATTTGATATGATTCTATTCTTAGAACCATCCTAATATGAAACTCAATAAGAACAGCTTTGCATACTGCGTATACCTTATGTCAATATACACTCCATCAGATCAAGAACAAATTCAAGAAGCTTCTTCTGAAGGCTTGCAGTATACAAATGTCATTAACCCACTATGCAGTGAGTTATGTGCCACATACAATGCACTAAAGCTACAGTGATTTCAGTCCTTAAAGCCTGCACTCTAGCTTTATATTTACAGTAAACAAATATCTTGTATATTGCTAGGAGAATATATTTTGCCCACAAGTTTATTTAAGCAGCTTAACTGTCTTTATTTGGATGCTATCTGAACAAGTACAAACACTGCACAATCACCAAAGCACACTGCAGTAGGCTTCTGTTTGCAGTACCATCAGAGATTAAAAGCAGGTCAAGCCATTCTTTTTATCCACATCTCTTCAAGGGTAAGGCAAACGATGTAATTTCTCCATGTTTACTTACATGCACATATAACATCTTTAAGGATTAATATCATATGCAATGGTACTGCTTTGTCTCCTAGGAGATAGGCAAATCTGTTTAGAAATAACTATGCCTAAACATAGGAAGAAGCTGCCAAGGAGTTACTGCGTGTAGGAAGAACGTTCCTGTTAAAAATCTAGGCAGACAGAAATCACAGCCTTCAACAGGCAAGGCATTTGAAAGGTGGACTGCCATACTCAAATCTAAACAGAAAGGATTAACACACCAAACACCTGTTAATTCTCTCATGAAAGCATATTACCTCAACTATAATCAAAGAAAACAGACATTAACAACTAATGAAAAACACCACACCACACCCACAAGTGCTCCAAACAAGTCAGCGAGGCTCCCACTTGCCAACTGGCAAGTCCCAAAGCATACCCAATTCCTGCACATGCCAGAACATCAGCCCACTGGTATCACATGATAGCTAGCCTGAAGGCAGTACCCCCAGAACACATACAGAGCAAATGCAGTCCCTAGCTCCAGTTGTTTCATTCTGCTAATCCATCCCCCCATCAGTGCTACTTGTTTCCAAGGGACAGACTGTCGCCGCTGTCCCGCTTGTTTTGTAGGAAGAGGATTTCCTTACATCCTTCCTCATGTAAGACTCATCTCCAGACAACCACAGCATCCATTTTCCAAAAGCCACACACAAGAAATTTTAGTGTTAAATAATGCAACATAATCCATTAACCTCCCACATGGAAAAAAAATTAAAGACATTGTAATCATAGGGAGAACAACTGCATAACTTAAAATTTTGTTTATAACAAAGCAACTGTTTTTAAAAGAATTGCAAATAGCATGCAAGGTTTTGGTAAATGGAGCTAGCTACAGGTGAGACTGTAACAGACAATGAAAAACATTCCTGACTTGACCCAAGTTAGAGACCAATATGCAGTTTGCTCATTCCAACTCTGGATCTGTGAGCTAATGTATCTACATTCACCATCTGCAGTTTCTGCAATTTACTTTTTCTTAATATAATTCCCATGTCAACAAAACACTACCTAAGGAGTGACACATTGGAAAAAGAGACCTGGAATTATACAACTTTAGCTCTTAAAGCAATAAAACTTGTCTCTGCTTGCCTGTAGGTCACAAGAGCACATACAAGGCTATTCCTCTGCTGTGTTCAAGGTACATCGACCCAGACCCTGGCACAGCCGCTCCCTTGAGCAGCATGCAGGTGAGCTAAGATTGCAGTTGCACTTCCCAGATGTTCAAGCGTTTACTGACATACCTAAGTTCAGATGCAGTCTTTCTCCTCACCCTCAAACAAGTTTACACCTGAAGTGCCTGCTGGTGTGGCTTTTAGATTTATATTTTTAACATGCAGTCAGTTTGTGTTTAATGCCCCCCCTACAAAAATGCTAATAGCTACATGTTTTGAAGAATAAGATTTACTGAAAACTATGGAAGATTTCCTCTTGCGTATGTCATTATACCTTAACTGAACCTCTTTTCTCCTTTTGCTTGTCAAGTGTCACAGCATTACCCTGCCTGTAGCTCTTCTACTGCATGACTAGAGGCTTTTACAAGTAACCCTTAGTTTCAGTTCAACCCTTAGTTCAGCCATTATTATCGTGATGGGAACTTAAAACTAAGCATTTGAGTTGGGATAGAAGCAAATGAGGGGAGATTGCAGAAGGAGCTGCCAGACACGAAGGTAATGCTAAGCAGAAAGTGATAGCACTGTAAACCACTACAGATTTTTTTCAACCCAGTGTCATCTTCTTCAGAAAAGCAGATGTCTAACAACTATCTAAATACAGGCTTTGTTTGAATACATATGTTCACATGTTCTCTCAGAAGAATTCAGTGCAACTCCAAGCTCAAGCTGTAATCTCAGTTCATAGCCTACGGTTCAACAGACTCAAGAACTATCACATCAATGACTGTCACTCTCTTGCAATGACCAAGTCAAAAAATGATGTGCTCAAGCTCCCAACCTCACTGCTCAGTGTGTACGTTAGACATATGTTTTTGAAGAGCATGGATTGAGCAGCATATTTGTGTCATTAATGTGAGGCATAATCTCTTAAACAGTGCCTTTCCAAAAAAAAAAAAAAAAAAAAAAAACCTCTTTACTAACAGACCTTTAAATCAGAAATCAGTCTGATGTTACAACTAGTTGTAACACTTTGTCAATGGGGATAGCTGATATCTAAAAATTAGTAAAAAAAGAAAAAAACGGTTGGACTGGGTGATCTTTTAGGTCTTTTCCAACCTTGGTGATTCTATGATTCTATGATTTAAAAAAATTCCCTGCTTACTGCAGGAAATCAACAGCAGCTTTAATTGTAGAACAGGCCCACAAATGGTGTAATGTTATCACCACTGCTCCACAGAAACAACAAACACTGTTTGAACAAAGGAAGGAACCACAGATAATGCATTAAAACACCTCCTGAAGGTTTACATTAGCCTATGTACTTATCAAAACCATAAAGACCCAGTTGAGCTACAGGCTTTCCCGTGACTTTCTGTAAACAATCTACCATGTTAACTAGCTCAGAACACCATGCCTCTGGTATGTTACCTCCTGCCCTTCCCTGTCATGCACAAAACCTGAAACACTTCATGAAAGGGATCTGAGACATTTTTGTTATATGGTCTGAATAACAACCGTACAATAAAAGCAGCCTCTGCACTGTATGTACAGAGCATTACCATGTTCTAGTAAAGGTTTCCTGAGGTAACAATGAAAATCAAATTAGCAATTCAGTGCAGTAGTTCACCTTCTCCATTCACCCACAGCTCTCTTTCCCAGGGTTGCCAGGCTATTAAAAACAACAGGATTATTAGTAGTCCAGGTGCAATTAATTGTGCAGTCCATCAAGCATGGCAGTATGACCTCACAAAGTAAGTGTGTCACTCAGTTTACAAACACTACTTTCTGGGAATAAAAAGAAAAAAAAGAAAGTTAAAAAAATAAAAAGAATATGTTGAGATATACACCAGCATAAAACGCAATACTGCAAAAGGCCTCTAACACACAAGATTCTTTGCAAGGCAACAGGGAATTCTTCTCTTGCTTTGTTACACAGGTAGCCATACTATTATTTATTTTCATCCACATTTAACATGCAATCATTTTGGGAGAGCTCTTTATAGTTAGCAAAAATAAATGAATAAATCTCCTTTATCAGTTGAAGACCATAGGTCAGTAAAGGGAGGGAAAAAAAAGTAAAAAAAAAAAAAAAAAAAAAAAAAAAAGTGTTGCATTAATCCCTGTTTCCCACTCAAAACCTAGAGGCACTCAAAAAAGAAAGTCTGTGTCAAGAGCTACCAGACTGTTTATACAATGGAACACTTAAAACTCTAACCCCTGACATAATTGTAGTTCACACCTGGGTAAACCAAACTCATCAGCTTTGTTACATTTGTACAGGAGGGCAAGATGTTCATCCCACTGCTGTCTGGTCTGGCTACAGTAGGATAGCTCTTCATCCAGAAGTGTGATCACAGCATCCCTCTCAGTTACAAAAGGATCAGTAAAACTACTTGGATCTGTAAAACAAAAGTGAAGACAAGTCTCTTGCTTGATAATAGGCCAGAATTTATCACCACTCTCCTACACTTACTTTCATCTTCTCAATTAGCTTGCCCTTAAGTACATGCACCTCTTCTCTATTATTTCATACACAGCTACCAACATTTCATAATGATGAGTCTTTCATCAGTCATACATCTTAATACCTCAGTAACACTCAACTATGAAAATTCTTTTTAAAAGAACTTTAAACTCCACAGCTGAAAGAACTAAAACACTGAAAACAAATCTTAAGGATGAAGGAGAAGACAACATAGTTTGGATTGTGGATTATTTGAAGCACAGACTGGAATTTTTAAAGGGGCTCTGTAGAGACTGAACAAGCTATTTCCCAGTACGGGAGGCAAACAGAAGACAGACAGAACCTGCCTCCCAAATTCTAACCAGCGTCTGCTTCACTGTATTGAGTATACAAAAATTGCCTGGTGTCAGAGTAATTTTGGCTAAGGAAACTTTAATAGAAAACTTTGTTCACATTCCTAGCTTTCTCATACAGCTTTTTTCATGAGTCACTGAACTCTGCCATTTCAGATTCTTGTCCCTAAAATAAGGATAAATACCTTCTTCTCATGCTTTGCATAGAAGCATGTTGTTGGTTAATGTTTGTCAACATAGCGTAACTCAAATAGTAAGATAATAAACCATGTAAATTGATCAACCACTGTAAATTCTTGAGCATGGTAATGTTTGAGGCTGTATCTATGCTTTGGAGAGTAGGAGGGAAGGAATATAACACACAACCAAACCAAGAGGAAAGGGATCTCGTTACTTAGATTCTCACAGTAGAAGTCTATCTGCTCAGCTTGCTAGCTCAAGTATCGTCTCATTTACATTGCACTTGACAGTCCTCATACTCCACGTCTTGAGACCTAGGACTTTTTCAGCCCTATGTGTAAACACAACTTCACACAAACCGTTACTGCCAGCAGTGCAACCCTATCATATGGAGCTTCCTCATAGTACAAGTGAAGCACCACGCTGCCATGTTTCTTTACAATCAGTTCAATGTGGTTTATATTAAGCCAAAGTGACATCAAAACAAAGACAACAGATGACACAGGACCTAAGTCCTCCTTCAAACACCGAGGAAAAGATCTCAGAAATTACATTCCATCACATTTGATTTCAGTTGAACATGTATGCATGGGGTCCTGAAGACTAGCTTCATGATTATTTCTTCTTCCTTGTAAAATTTAAAGCATACAAAAAGCCCTCTGAACCACTTTTAGGAACGCATTCAAATTCTGTTCTGAAGACAGGAATTATCACCTCCTCCTTATATCTCCATAGGAGATTTTCAAGTGCTCTCCTCTCTTTGGCACATGAAAACAGATAAGCAACTCAGTGCCTGAATCTGCTTCTTCAGCTCCCACTTGCTCCAAGTGAGAAGAGAGATACTGCAGTTACAGGATTATTTATGCCCACCAAATGTCTTGAAAACAATCTCCAAAGAGCCACAAATATTACTAATATTGTACAAATAATCTAGAATCTCAGACTAAACCACAGGTAACACAACAACGCAGTGTTAGATAAAGCCCACATCCATGAGTCACCTCTTTTCCCAGTGTGTTTTTGGGATACATCTGTACTGGATTTACATGGAAATGGTCTGCTGCTGGGGAAGTTGCAGGGCTGACCTGGCCAACTTAAGCCATGAGCAATGCTGGGTGTGCTCTGAGAGAAAGAGGAAATATGCTGTGCTACAGAAGCTGGGAGAGAAGAGTGAGAAATGTGAGAGAAGCAGCTCTGCAGGCATCAAGGTTGTTGCAGGAGGTGCTCCCTGCAGCCCACAGAGGCCCACGGAGGAGCAGGCCGCCCCCCTGCAGCCCACAGGCACCACGCGGAGCAAATCTCCCGTGCAGCCACTGAGGAGCCCACGGTGCAGCAGTGGCTGAGGCCCGGAGGAGGCACGGCCCACGGATACCCCGCAGGAGCAGCCCGTGGGGAGCAGCCTGCGGTGGGGCGGGAGGGCTGGGGCAGCTGCCGCCCGTGGGACAGTGCCAGAGCAGCTCCTGAGGGGGGCCCTGTGGGACGGAGCCGTGTGGAGCTGTGCCTGCAGAGCTGCTGCCCGTGGGGAGCCCACACAGCATCAGCTGGGGTAGGACGGCATCCCGCGGGACGGACCCACGTGGAGCAGGGCACAGTGGCCATGGGGAGCAGCAGAATGTAAGTGTTAAGGACTGACTGCAGCCTCAGTCCCCTGTTCTCCTGTGCTGCTCAGGTGGAGATAAAAGAGGTGGATGGGAAGAAAACGATCTTTAATTCTCACTGCTGTAGTTTGTTAGCAACAGGCAACCAACTGCATCAGTCTTCCTTATCCTGTTTTGCCTGTGACGGTAATCGCTGAGTGATCTCTCCATCCTAATCTTATCTATGAGCCTTTTTCTCACCATATTTTCTCCTCTTGTCCTTCCTAGGAAGGGGACTGTGACAGCAGCCTGGCAGACACGTGGTACCCAGCGAAGGTCAACATACTACATCAGCATGCAAGCCTTATAGTTTTACTTCAAATTTTGCACAGGACAGAAACATCATTTCATTTCTTTCTAATACAAAGAATGTGTTTTAAATGACCACTGAGACAGACCTACAGACTACAGTGTAGTATTTAACTTCGAATGTAAGTTATCACAAGCATATATAAAAACAAAGGCAGCGTTGTTCCTCCAGCTCACGTGACGAAAACAGTTTGCAGCCTCCACTTGGCTAGATGAGTGTTTAGTTAATCCCACTGCAATCACACTTACACAGAGAAATACACGTTTTATGACTGCATTACCGTTCTTCAGTGTGATCTAAAGATCACACTCTTGCAATTAGGCAATTCATCCCTAGGTAGCTGCAGCATTCAGAGTGTACTTCAACAGGGAATGATTCATCACTGTCAGAGACAATAAAGTCTGAAACAATTGGGGGGGGCGGAAAAAGTCCTGTGATATCTTCCACACTGTTTAAGCATGTTCCAATGTTAGCACTTTGGCAGGGCAAGCACAACAAAAACATTACTACCAGCTGGGTCACAGTGACAGAAGTGCAACCATCTCCACTACATATGGATGCACATGTAAGCATTACCATCATTCATCACATACTTTATCTTAATGCATTTTATTTCCACTACTCCCCTCTCCCCCATTCCCCCCAGTTACAGTTTGGCTGGGGTGAAGATCTGGCAGACAATCTGCGATGCAGGAGGTACTGTAGCTTTCTAGCAGACATATGTTTAAGGACAAATGTGTGAAAGAGCAGCTTTCAGAGCAACACTCTCTTCATCACCCCTGCCACCTTGCTACAAATACTTTCACACAGACGTTTAGCTTCCCAGTAACAAATTCCTACCATACACTTCCCAAAACCCAACAGATTGGACTATGAACAACAAGAAGGCAGATGCAGGTGTTTCAGTACAAGCAACAGATACAGCTCTTGCACTTCACTTTCTACGCAGCAAAAGATTTTTTTAATACATGATACGCATCAACTAGATAGTGGGAGGAAAACAAAGAATAAACCTCATCAAAAGCCAGTGGACATTTTTCATCAGAAATTATGTCTTTTCATGTTGCTCATTCTTTCAATGTAGGACCAAATCTCATCAACTCTGACAACCACTTTAATTTATAAAAGATTTAATTTTCAGAGCAAGAATAAATTGAGAACAAAATAATCCCCCTATTTTTATGGGAGAAGTATCTATAATACCTAAAATCATGAAAAAAGAGGAGTCAGTATGGTAATTTAGAAGATGCTGGGCAGTTCAGAAGTTTTGGAACCACAGCATATTGTCGTCACAGTCTGAAATATGACAAAATATAATTCTCTCTGAAAAACCACTGATCCTCCCAGGTTGCTATTCTGCAACGGTAAGCAAAGTGTATTCCCAGCCACTGTGATAAGATTTGCAGAAAAATACACTCTCTAAGTAGATCAACTGACAGAAAGGGAGAAGGGACAACTCTGAAACAATTTAAACTTCAGATCCTTTATATTACTGAAGTAGGCAAGCCTGCCTTCACCTTCTGATTAACCCAAGTGAGCTCTCACCTGCCCAACAAAACAAGATTTGGAACCTACCATCTACAAAGAACACATCCCATGCTTGACTGAATGACTACAAAACATTCTGAGTGAAAGAAACTAATGCAGTCAAAATGACATTTGGCACTATTTGCTTCAGTAAGCCCCATAAAACAAGCTTCCTGTTCACAATCTCTTTTTATGCCAGAAGGAAGACTAGTGTACAGATAGCAATGCAGCAAAAAGGAAGAAGGAAAACCCTGGCGCATTTTGCATTTATTCCTTCCCACACAACTCCAGTCTGGTGTGGTCTGGTAAAGCAGACAGACACTACATAGAGATGTCATATGAATTCTTCACCCTGCAGTCCCAAACTTGGCAGCTTCCATCAGCACAGTTAGTCACATTCCAAGAGCACAGGCAAATAATTTGTTCAAATTTATGTGAATTTCATGCATTTGCTATCCGCAGCAGTGCAATGCATTGAGACTCCAGAAACAATGTCTTCCCACAAGATTAAAGCTGGGTTTCCTTTTCATGTCTCCAAAATCTCACAGTAAGATACCAAAAATGCCTTCCTAACTAGTGGTCATAATCTTGTAACCTACTATTTGCTGCTGCATACATGAAATGAGAGGAAAGCTTTTCTCTGGTTCTCTCTCTTTTTTTTTTTTTTTTTTCCTCCCTTTTCCCAAAAGCGAATTTATAGATGAAGTAAGTATAGGAAAAAAAAGTGATGTATCTTCTCTTCCAACCTAACACTCCTTGCCCCATTTCCCTCTCAGAGTCAACTCTGAGTCAACTCTTCACTCAGATGTGAATTTCAGGACATAGAAGAAACAGTCCTTCTCTAAATGAGAGCAGTGAATTTCCTTCACTGAGCTAAAACCAAACGTTCACATCATTCTTCAAGTAGGAACATAAAAATCATACAACATCACAAACTGCAAGATCAGCCTGGGCTATATAAACAGTAACACCCCTAGAGAAAAATCTGAAGTAATCCTCCTGTTCTAATCAGCCCTGGCAAGATCTAACATAAGAACACTGGTATCCTGTTTTTTGATGTTACACTTCTAGACGGATGTGACCAGCTGGAAGAAGTCCACAAGACAGAAGTGAGAATGATCAGATATCTGAAAACACATGCAATAGGGAAAGATTAAAGGCACTGGAGTTGTTTAGTCTGAAGAAAAGGTCTAGGTGGAGGCAAGGTCAGAGTTGTCAAAGAGTATTATTACAGCGTCACAAGGAATAAATAGTTCTACTGGAACAACACATGAAGTGTATGGCGAAATGAACACATTTTCTGATTACTCATTTTAAAATTATTTTAAAACTAAATCTATACACTGTGGTTCCAAAGAATATACTGACGGCTGAAATAGCAGCAAAAGTAGTACTGGGACACTTGGTTTCACTGCTGTCCAAAGGATACCGCGCAGCAGCAACAAGAGACTTCTACTAAGCTGTCAGCAGCAGCAAGGACAAGCCAAGAGGAGAAACGAAGCCTGGGACAGCAGGACCAAGTGCTGAAGCTCCGCGATACCAAAAAGTACTCAGAAGACAGAGCACTGGACAGGATGCTCACATTTTCATTCTCTGGTGGTAATTTGTGAGATGTCTATGTGAAAATGGGATGTTCAAGAACTCTCAACACTCAGCTTTTGACAAGCAGCACACAAAGGCTGAAACCACCTGCATTGCTCATCTCAAACCTTACTCTTGTCTTTCACTACTCCCTCACAAGTTTCAGTGCACAGGTAACACTAATGATATCTCAGCTTTAAATCAGTATACATTGGTTCATTTCTGCACTCTAACGCCTTTTGGTGTCTCTGCACACATAAAAAAATTATGATTACAAAGGCTGATCTGTCAGGTGGCTCTGCAAGCAGGCGAGCATTCAGCTGCAAGTACTTATTACCCCAAAATAGAAGGACTGGCAAAACCAAAGCACAAAAAAACAAACAAAAACAAGTTTATCAGATAATGAAGAAAACCACAAGGGGGGAATAGAAAGGGGAAATAAGGTTGTATATTCCAAACAACCATTCTCCACTGCATTAAAATGAGTTTACATTGGTTTCTTCCAGTATCATGAACTGCAGATGAGGCATCTCTGCACTGACCATGCAGAATTTGCCAATTCCAATGCATTCAGTGTTGACTTCTTTCTTATCATACTTGTACTTTCAGCTCAAAAGGTGCCTGTATCTCATCTCCAAAGCACACAGAGAAATAACCAGTCCTGCCCAGAAGTTAACCAGCCTGCCAGCAGCTTCTAACCAAACAGGCAGCCTTTGTGTGTTCCACACAGCGTTGTGCACACCCACCAGCCAAACGCCCAACCAGCCAATACCACACTGCGGTGAGCACAACCTCTTGTGTGTGCGCAAGACCTGCTGAGAAGTTGGGTGTATTAGTTACCTAACAGTAAGCAGCATCCCAACATCACCCACAGAGCTTCTGCTGTCTGAGGAATAAAGCAAGTTCACAGATCTATGAAAAAAAATGGCAATAACAAAGTTTATATGCGCTCATATTTTCTTCTACCACTACTACCATGCATAATGCTCTGCGCCGTAAATTCCACCCTTTATGGCTGGAAGCTGATTGAAGTTTGTATATCTAAAGGAAAAGGAGGGAATAAAGACAGTTTTATTCAGATCCACATCACCATGCTGTTGTACAGCTGTATTAACTGAACAGAGGTGGCACCAGTGGGTGCAGTAAGGAACAGGAGCTCCATCAACAACTCGTTACTGTGGAGAGAGAATTCCCAGCAACCACAGCCAAACAGGCTACAAATAACTTCAGCCTGCGGCTTGCAGGCACCCCGCTAAAGATGCCAGGGTCTCTGAAAAAGCTTTTGCACAACCTTTTGAAGGCAGTGAATAAAGAAATATCACCAAAAAGGAAACTTAAAAGTTGTCCACAGTGAGAGGGAACTCTGCCCTGCACTGAGGTGGGCATGGGGTGGTCAATAAGGGCAATGGGAAGCAGCAGCCAAGCAGAACAACGTGTGGTCTGAGGATGTGGAAAGAAATACCCTTAAGGAGTGCATACTGCACAAACACAATAAAAATGCTGTCTCAGACACAAAAGGGTGATTTTGCTGTATTATAGGCTTTTGGATTTGGGAATTTTTTCCCAAACGTGTGTTACACGACGTTGCAGCAGGACCAGGAGAGGAGCAGAGGCATAGCACGCCGAGCTGCTATCACGTACGGATCTATCACCCACGGAGCTCTGCAATAATCCATGGGCTGTCATTAGCTCTCCTAAGAGGATTACCGTAGTTCAGGAGCCTTGCCCATCACTTCCGTCTGACATTGAGGAGTTTGCTCTACAGCAACGCTACCCAAAGGTGATCCACTAGCATCAACAGGATCGCCTTAAACAACACACACCTCCGCCACATATATATACATATATATATGCAATGAAAAATAAAAATATACAGAGAGCCGCAAGCCCACTCGCTGCAGCACCGCAGCCAGAAGAGGCCGGGGCAGCAGCCGAAGCTGCGGAGTGTGGCACCGGAGCTCGCAGCCGCCTCGTCCCGTTTCACGCCGTGCCCACCCGCTCACCCCCGCACCTCCTCATCGCGCTCCTCCAGCGAAATATCGTCCTCGTCCGCCCGCCCGCCACGGCTCGCCCGTTCCGCGCCGGGAGCCGCCGCCGCCGCCGCCCCGCCGCCGGGCTCTCCCTCCTCGGACAGAGTTTCCGAGCCGGAGGAGGAGCCGGAGCAAGAGGATCCGGCGGCCCGCGGCCGCTCGGCAGCCACCGAAACTTTCTCCGCCATGGCCGGGGACTCCCAGCGCGCCCACTGCTCCCGCCGCGCTGCTCTGAGCCCGACCGAGGCGCGCGGCACTCGCCGGGCGGCGGGAGGCGGCGGGAGGCGGGGCCGGCCGGGAGGAGCCAGCTGGCGGAGTGGCGCGGTGCGGGCGGTGCGGCGCGGCCGGCAGGTAGCGGGGCGAGGGCGGCAGCGTTGGGCCGTGCGGGCGGTGCGCGGCTGAGGGGGAGGATCGCTGGCCGGGCTCTGCGGCTTTCGATAGGGGCAGGTGTTCGCACGGCGGTAGGGCTTTCTCCTCCCAGTGCGCCTACGGAAAAGAAGCTGCTTGCAGCTCAAGCCAGCTTGGTGCCGCTTGCGAGATACCTCGTTGGCGTCTTGATGCGAACGAGGTCCGTTTGGGGGTTTGACTTTGAAACAGACATTGGCATTCGGATTTGTGGACGGCTTTCAAAGGCAGTGACACCAAAGCAGATCATAGGAGGAAGGCACCTGGAAGCTTTTGCAAGTTGTCCCTAGAGAACACCTTCATCTTTAAGGGCCCTGACATTTTTTCAATTAGTGTTTTAAAATATTCCTTTAAAATATTCTTTTCTGTAGACACCTGAGTTGTCTATAATGATAACAGAGGTCTTCTGCTGTACTAGAACTGTATGTGCATATACAGCATATGTATGTGCGCACACACCAGCCCCTTGCTTGCTGATGCCTGTGCAGCCCAGGGTCCCCTGGGCTAATCCAGCAGTGGAATAAAAACAGATTAAGTGCTTTGGTGATGAATGAAGTCCCAAAACATTGCTGTTGAACAGATACCATCTTCATTTTACAGAAATGCAAATTCAGAGTAGTTACTGAAGTGTTCTAATTAACACAGTATATAGATAATGAGAATAGGAAAACAGAAGACAACTACTGTCCCCTTTATCAGATTTGTTATTTGACCATTATCCAGAATTCCCAGATGGTAAATGGAAAAAAATAATAATGTTATAATGACTCTAGGAATTATGGCTATATGGATACTGGGCGGAAAAATGACTATAAAATTCCCCAGATCTTAGTCCTGTGCTCAGAACGAGATTTATCTGGGATAGCAGGCTCTAACCATGCTGATAATTCTCTGTAGTTTTTGTCATTGTTCAGATCCTTAAAATTCAGGTCCTTAAAATTCCTAAAGGCTAATTTGTTAGGTAAGAAGATTAGAACAGTCACTTGGGACAGAATCTGACCCAGAAATCTGTCAACACTTTTACGTAGTGGAAGGAGAACATGAGCTACATGCACAAAACACACACCGAAAATATAACAATAATGGTTGAATTAATTACAGACAAATTCTACTCTGATTGTAACTGTAACACATGTATCAACATGCAGAAGTTCTAACCCAGTACTCCAGGTTCTGTACATCACTCACACACCTACAAAAGCTGGAGTTTCTTGTAGTGCCTGGGTCCTTTCACTTCCACCTGTCCTGCAGCCCCAGTTCATTGTCATTCTTATGGCAGAAATAATGGGCTTAATTTCCTACCTGTGAATTTGAAATGCGTAAGAAAATTGCCAGGTGGCAAAAAGCAACACTGCAGATCTTTGTCATTTTCTCTTCCTGCATGAGACAAGACTGGAGTGAACAGTGCCCAGCTGAAGTGCTTCTGCGTAGCCATTACCAACTGCCAGAAGAGCCCCTGTAATCTGGAGGCAGCAGGGCATATATCAGAGTAGTCGCTGCTCCAATATGTGCCATAAATTGAAATCCAAGAAAGCACTCAAGATTTGTAATATCACTCCCAGAGTTCTAAGACAAGAAAATATTGTTCTGCCCTGGCTATAGACTGTGCCAGCATGCTTTGCTGGCATTACCTTAAACATGCGATTGCTGCTGAGCTGCCTTGAGTTGCTACTGTGAGCTAAAGCTAAAAGCTGCAAGTATAGAATTTTACATTTTCTATTCTGGTGAAAGCACTGCTTGTACTTCACTGCCACTGATAAGTGATGTATTTCAATGGCAAAACTCTGACTATGAGGCATGACATGAGAAGATAATTTCAAAAATGTTTTTAAGAAGATGGCCAAGCTTTTGTAAGCTCTGAGCACTTCTTGCTAGGCACTGAGTTCATCTGATGGAGAAATCCTGCTGAGTTTTCCCTTTCTGGCCTCCCAGTACAGGCAGCAGCCTCCCGCTCACAGCTGCAGTGGCTGCTCCCTGCCCCACAGCTGCTCCTTGCCCCTCCTGCTCCATGCTCCAAGCAAGGAAGGGCTCTCTTCCTCCTGCTCCCTTTTCTTCCAGAGCATCACACCTACCCATAAACTTAATTGAAGAATGACAGGTTAATAAGTTTGGCACATGACTATCAGGTGTAAAGGAAGTATAGGAAAAAGAAGCAAGAGATGTAGAAACATAGTCAGTATGTCATATCTATACAAGAGACAGCATGAGAGACCTAGGGAGATATACATCAGTTTTGTTACTGGACTTTAAGAGTGATCCCCTAACAAGTAATAGGGGAAACTCAGAGAATCAAATACACAGTAAAAATGACAGGCACAGAAAGTGAATGTTGTAGCAGTGTATTGAGTGAACCAGAGCAGTGCATCTCTGGAGGAAATTAAAACCACTGGAACAAGTAGCAGGGCAAATAATAGTGCCATGGTGTAGCTCAAATGGGTCAAATGCAAAAAAATAGAAATAACTATAACATAGTTCAACGGCATTACTCTTCAAATCATTGCATTTTAGGTATAACTAGACAGGGTTCCATCAGACTCTCTCACACTGCTCACAACACTCTCCTTTCAATCTGATTTCTGTATATTTACACCAAAGTTGACATCTCCAAAAAAAAAAAAGCATTTTTCACATACACATTTTGAGAGTGGGGTTAGAACCTGAGAAATTCCCCTGAGACGACCGACAGCTCTGGCAAGTGCAGGCCACTCTGAATGAAGGAGCTGCACTGCAGCAGTAGCAGCGCGCTGCTTTCCCTCTGCATAGTACCTGTGCATCAAGCTGACCTGGAAGCACCCCTTCTTTGGATGAGTAGGTCTGTATGCTCATTCAGTTCTTGCCCTCCCTGTGGAGGCTGCCAGCACTATTGCCAATTAGTGCCAATCCTGAAAGCAAAGTGTAATGTGAATAGGCTTTTCAATTTTTAATTCCAGACTTTTGCTCTGGTGATGTATAAATGTTTCATTAGCACATTCCCACTGTAAGAGTTGGTTCATTCAGTTCTGTTCCTGCCTTACCTTTGGAAAAAAAAAAAAAAAAAAAAAAGCTGTGTGCAGAAGTACTAACAGAAAGTAGGCCAACAGAAGTGTGTTCCTCCTGAAAATCAGAGTGCTTTTCTTTGGAATTCAGATTTATTGAAAACCCATACAGTGGTGCCTTGAAGACCTTCTTACCTTTTTACTTGATAAGTTCTGTTTCTATAGTACTTCTCTCAAGCAGTATCCAATATGATGAATTCAAAAGGTTTCATTTGGTGAGATACAACCTATTGGCATGCATGGCATGGATAGTGAGCACAGCAATGGGTCAGAAGCAGATAAAACAACCACAACTGACTGTGAGCTAGAGCAGGTACCACCAAGCAAACAGCACGGCTTGGAAGTCCTTTCTTGTATTTGAGGGTCCCCTTAGGCCATAGGATAGAGGGAATTTCCTACTTCAGAGGAAGCAGAAGCCACTTCATGCCTTCCCAAGAGAATCAATTCAGTCTCTCTCACTTCTTTCAAGAGCTTCTTATGACAACGAAGGAGAAGCACAGTTTACTTCCTGTGGCACCTGCAGAGCATGAAGCAAGGGCATTTGAACATGCTTATTGAGCTGCAGATCATCTCAAGAGGGCTTAATAGGCTAGTCATGCCACCCTGTAAATCCTTGCAACAGTAGGTACTTGCCTGAACAGAAATAGCCAGTGGAACATGTACTAAGCCCAAGAAAAACATAACATATTGTATATTAACTGTGTTACCAGATGTAAGGTATCCCTGCCAAGGGAGAAAAAATAGCTGCCGTGGGCCTCCACCTGCTGTAGGTGCTTTCATCAAGTCCAAGGAGTGCTACCAACTTGTCAGTTAGAGATAATGTGATCAGGACTGAACAGAATAATTGCTAAAGACACCTTCCCTGATAATTAGCACTTGAGGAGCTGCATTAGCAGTGCATGAATCACTGTCAGGAGACCTGCAGGATATCACGCTTAGAGGAAACCTCTGGCAAATGTTTACACTTTGACATTTACTGTTCTTGTACCTTCAGGGTAAAAACCGATAATTACGCCCAACACTCTTTGGGCCATTATGTATCATAGGGAGTCAAAGTTGTGTGGGAAAAGGGGGAAGCAAACCCCACTGATAAGTCCCCCTCGAGGCATTGCTGTGGGGTCGTACCACTGTGACTAATCATCAGAAGCCCCTGCTCTCAGCTTCTGGAAGGTTCACTGAGGCTGTCAGGTGGTGCACTGTCAAGGGCCAGCAGAAGTGATACTGTCTTAATTTCACTTCAGACACAGAAATATACCAGCAGCAAATTCTGCAGACCTTTTCATAGCATAGAACTGAGCATATCCTGAACTGGAAAGGATATAAAGTCCGGCTGACAGAAGTATTAGTTCTGTTGATGGTTAACCCTTGAGCAAGGAACGTTCCACAAATTCTCCCTCCCCTCCACAACATATGTGTGGCAGAGGCATATAGCAGTGCACCAGCAGTAGGGAAGAGCAGCGTGAGTTTGGCACATGCTTGTTACCAACTGGCACACAACAGGAACGTTACTCAGTTGAAGAGCCCTGTTTTCAAATTCACACTCTGCTTTATGAAGTCTATTTTTAATACAGAATTCAATATTAAGATGCCCATGAAATTGTTGAAAAGCTATTGCTTCACACAACACATTTTAACAAAAGCTACCATTGCTCCTTCACAGTGCTGCAACCAGATAAGGAGGAAGGAAATGAGCATTTCTTATTTTACCACACAGTATCCTAGTGTCTATCAATGACAACGGAGAGACAGGAACGTATGGTTCAGGCACAGGATGGAAATTAGAGCTAACCAAAACTCCAGGTGCAGATAGAATAGGGAGAATTGAGGAGTTGGGTTTTTTTGAGACCCTTGCTGTACTATGGCTACACAGCCATAGCCATGGTCCAGCTGAGAGGCAGCTATGGAACACTAAATATAAACCAGAGCAGCATAGCTGCATTCCGTGCTGTATTCTGACCACTCTCTTTAGTGTTGCAAAACCATGCTTTAACTTCTAGCTCAATAGAAATAAAGTAAACCTAACTTATACCCCTACGTTGAGAAATGTTTTGATTTTCCAGTCTCACGGGGCTGGTGGACTCCTGGGAGGGTGCAGAAGTCCTCAGCTGTCTATTCGACATCCTTTCCTTAAATGCTAAGGCCCTAGTTGACAGTGTTGGTATAGGTCACTGAGTTTCTGGACAGAAATCCTTCATGTCAGACATTAGCCAGAGCCTCTTTAAAAATCAACATGGAAATGGGGAATGAATATGAGATCCAGTGATTGCCCTGAATTGTCAGGCTCTCCAAAGCTCCATGGCAACAACTGAGGCAGAAACGGGTCTGGGGCAGCCCACAAGGTTTTTCTGAGCTCCCCCTGCCCTCATCCCAGGCCTCACAATTCCTAAATAGAGCAGGCGCTGTGCTTGGGGAAAAACTGTGATTTTCTCAGAGAAATCAACTATTGTGTGGGAGCCCTAAAAATGGAACCACACTATATTTGTGCTATAGTTTTGTTTATTGTATGAACCTTGCTCACAGAAAGAATAAAAGCTAAGTCTCTGTTGAACATATGTATATATCTGAGTTGCAGTGTGTTTTGTTCTCTCTCCCATTAATAACTACGACCATCTTCTCCCAAACTCAAAATGTCATGACACAAAATCTGGGAAGATGCATTTGATTTTTAGTGCATGTACCTTATGTATATAGTGAATTATTTGAAAGTTAACTTTTACTTTCTCCGTTGACCAGAATTAAAAAACAATTTGGGGTGGGTTTTTGTTTTGTTTTTGGGGTTTTTTTGGTTGTCTTTTTTTTTTTCTTGGGGGGGGGGGGAAGGCAGGGAGTTCGTTTGTTTGTTTCCTTGTATTGCTTTGCCATGAATGTTAATAGCAAAAAACAACATCCTTCAATACTTTAATTTTCAAAGTAAAATCATGTTACAGAGGGGTTTGGTTTTCTTTTTCCCATCATTCTTATTTTGGTTGACTTTATTTCTTTCCTGCCCTGTATCAAAACTGAGTTTTCAATTATATTTCTAGGGGAGACTGAATAAAGAAGAAACTCATTGTAGCCATCATTCCCACTATTATATAAGCATGTTCATGAGACAAAGGTTTTCTAAAGTTGCCTGGATTCTCTGCTTCCCTTATCTGTACTGTAAGCTTGTTGTCATCAAAAGGTATGCTTGGTCTCTAGATCTTACAGATCTTTGACCAGGTTTTATGAAAGGTATGAAATAAGCAAAAGCATTAATTCAGTGGATTCTAGACAAAAATTTGGTCTTCATTTGGTCTGTTGATGGATTAATTATGTCTTTAGTACTATTATATAACCATTGGTACTTTGACAAAAATATTATTAGTTTTTCAACTATTTTTCTATGTCGTATCTGCCTAATTAGTAGTTTAATATGACAATAGTTAGGTCTGAAAAAATGTGTTTGAAAGTAGTGTTTTGGTAGCTAAAGTTGACGAATCCATATTCTTAGATTCGCTTACTACCAAAATCTCGATACTCAATATTTTATATCAGTACCTGACAGTTTAAAAGAAAAACACCGATTAATAGGGACGTAGGAAACTTTCAGCTTGTACAAAGACTGTGTGTTAAAAATTCAATACTATTTTTGTGTTCCAGAATGTAAGCAATGGTAAATACTTCTAAAAGATTTTAAAAAAGAATAATAATTGAAAGTCAGACTGATAAAAAAATACATGAAGTCCTGAGAGGCATACTGATCTTCTGAAATCAGGTTGGTTTTATGTAGGAAGCTAATCTGAGGCAGCTGGCTGTGAAAGTATTAGACATTATTGCACATTTGGCTAATATGAGTTGTGGAGAAAATTAATGGCTATGCCAGATGGCTTCAGAGCCAAGGAGATAATTCTAGATTCTGGAAACCCAACCAAACTCTCAATTTCTTTTCACAGGCAAAAATTAGTTGGAACTTCAAAAATAATAAATAACAACAACAATAACAACAGTATTTTGAAGTAATGCAGGACTCATATGTATAAATGCAATTTCTGTAGTTAATTTCATAATTCATCAGTTTCAATATCAACAAGTTTGATGGCCAATAATTTGCACCTTCTCAGTGTATTACCTTTCCTTTCTTCCCTTCCCCTTTCTCTTCTTCGAGTATTGATTTTCATGCTCCGAATTATCTTTGCATATGTAGTATTTCATCTTTCTTGCCTGTTTTCAGCAACAACATAATAAATTTGAAGCACTTAAACAAACTTGTCTTCATTTATTAAGTGGTTAGAGTTTATGCCTCCCCAGTGATAGTTTTTCTTCGTGGTAATTAATGATTCTGGTAGGGGATGCACTGATTCCCAGAGCTCAGATTTATGGTAAAACCATTCAGACTGGAAAATATAATCTTATACATTAATAAAAAAGCTGCCTGTGTGAATCATTGTCACAGCTTAAGCTTTTCCAACACAAGCAATTTAAGAAGTATGTCAAAACTAGGGATGTATACTGAAAGAATGATTCACTCTTTATACCAGATTGAAATGTGGTCATGGCATTGCCCAACACTTTCAATACTGTAACTATCTGTCTTGAACTGCTTATAATTATGCAACCTATTCAAGAAAAAAGTTTTCTGTGATGACAGTTTAGCTGAGGTTGTAATCAATATGTTTTATTAGTGTAGCTTTGGAATTTTTTTATTATCGTTATTTTAATTGTGGAATTGTCAACCAAAACAATTCAGCTTTCCAACTTTCCAAGAATAGCATGCTGGTTAACCCATTGTTGAACCACCACAAAAATTCTCACAGCTGTTCAATATAATGCTTTTGTGCTTTTGTGCTTTTACGATCTAGAACGACAAACAAAATTTGGTGGGAGGATCACCTTGCTGACAGGGTGTGATTTTAGCATCACATTGAGAATCGAGCCAAATTTGGCAATAGACATACTTTAACTCGCTCAGGACCAGTATAAAAACATCCTTCTGTATGCTATAAACCACCCAAAGGTTTTTGAAATGAGTGTGCTTTCTGCCCAAGCGTAAGAGAGTCATGAAGGCTGAGAGAAGCCTTTCCTGACACTGCTTTTCAGAATGCTAAATGCTGTGGGGCATCTCTCCTGTGCCTTCATGGTTGTTACTACCAAATCCATGTAGCAAAGGGTGTGCAGACCCAAACTGGAGGGAAGTGAAGGGAGTAGGAGAAGAGGAAGGCTGGTCTTCACTGCAAGGGAAAGAGCACAAGGTGATACTGTTGAAAAGAAAGAAAAGCAAGATATCTGAGCAAAAAAAATTGCTACAGACCATAGACACTGGGATGTATCCCTTGGTATAACCTGCATGCAATCCCCAAATCCCAAACTCCTTGTTAGTACTTCTATCCAGCAGCCAGGTTGAGACTAAAGAGCCACAGTGAACCCGTTGTGTGAGGTTTTAGCCTCCTGTAGTGGCTGGTTGCCCTCTGTGTCGGCCTGCCCCAGCTGCCCAGTATGGCTGCATGGTTAAGCACTCCAAATTTATGAAATATCAGAACAGAGATTTCCTTCAAAACTTTTGCTGGCCTCAGTCAGTGTGCATGTATGGTGATCTTTAATGACATGTTCAGCACCCAGCCTCTTCAGAAAGACTGCCCCATCCAATGTACGGAGAGGCAGTAATCCAGGGACTAATTGGATTTAGGTGGGGAATGAGATAATCAGGTAGGTGCCTTGTTTACTTGTAACAGGAGCTGAAAAATGTGTTCAGACTGATAAGGCAACCACAAAACAGAGTGCCACAGGAAGAAAAAAAGCAATCTGATGAGGCTGTATAACGGAAACCCAGAGAGCTGTGCAAGAACAGAAATGCACATGTAACAACTACAATACTCTTTGCTTGATGTCAATTAATTACTTTGCACTACTTTGTACTTAACTACCTTGCCCTACTTAAACTGTAAAAACCTAAACTTTGTTCTACTGTCCTTTGTTTTACTATGAGGAAGATACTGGAAAACAAATTTTGAAAAATACTTTGCAACAAAATAAAAAAAAAAAATACACAGGAATTCCTGGAAAAATGCAATCACTTTTTTCTTTTTTCCTTCTCCCAGAACAAAGCTTAATAATACTCATGAAAAGCCATATAGGAAAGATCCACTGAAAGTGGCCTTAGAGGCACTTTGAAAAGCTGGCCTGTTGCATCTTCATCAAAGCTCAGCACATCAGTGTGTCATTAGCTGTTGAAACTTCTGTTCCTCTTGAATAAAGACAAAATCTACTTCACTCACAGAACTGCTGCAACAATAAATTAAATTCTTTATGAAATTCCCACTTTAAAGCAGTAAATGTCACAGAAAATGCCAGGCAAAACTTAATAATGCTATGCTCATTGTAAAGATTGGGCTTTAATGAGATATGCCAGATCTGAGATCATCCACAAGGCAAGCAAATATAAAGGAATATTAAAAAAAAGCCCACACAATTAATATTTTATATATCACCTACCATGTGAATCTGTTCTTTAATAATCATAATGCATGTAATTGTTAACTTTGTAATCATTAGCTTATCTAGAGATTTTAGAGTTCTTTTATCACCATACATATACAACACAATACACTCTGAAGTATGCTCACAAGAGGGCAAGTAAACTGTCTTAATCCCTTTAAAATAAGTAATTATTTCCAATAATGCAACCAATAGCTAAATGAAAAGAGGTTCTGTGACATCTAAAATAGTACTTTAAAAGACTGTTTCAGCAGCCACATTTTCTCCTTTTTAAAATGAACATTTTCAAGTTTTCAAAACCATTTATAATCATTTTGATGTTACATTTTTTCTGTCACTGTGGTACATGTAATGTTATAATTAGGATTGCTAGCTAATATAGAGGAACTTTAAGGATATTAAATCATTCTAACACAGCTCTAGGTCCTGATGGATTTAATAATGACTTTCAAAATGAGATTCCAGACAAATCAAATGATTTAATGCTTGATCTGTTAAAAAAAGAAAAAATACAGTCAATGACATAAAAGCTCAAGAAGCATTGGAAAGGATACAAATCTTTCAACTCTACGTCATGATAATTTACTGAATGAAGAAATGACCCAACTTTTCAGTTCAGCTGATACTTTTGGATTTAAAGAGTTAACAATAGTAAGTTCTTCTATCCCTGCAGCATTTTACTCCAACTCTGGAAGGGTAAAACCTATAATCATTTTCCATAGGGAAGTATTCCACTATTAATCCACTATTATACTTCATGTAGTTAATGCAAACACCCTATAGTGTTGTATAACTAAAGCATAATTCTTTAAATCAATAGAAAGCTTAAGTAAGAAAAGAGATGTAAAGTAATTCTTTAACTTTTCTAAGTAGAAAACTGAGGTCAGAAAGTTCACTGGGAACCAGAGGGTAGGTGTCTGCCTTTCAGTGGTGGCAGGAAGGCTGGCACCTTGGGAAGGATTCAGCAGGAGTCCTGGCTGGCCAGCTGTGACAATGCAAATCTGTCCCCTCTGAGAAATCTCACTGGAAGCAAAAGGAAATGAGATACATACCTAAGTATGCCCATTGAAACAAATTTTGAAGCGCTGTCTTTTCAGACAAAATTCTGTTCTGAATATTGTAAAATGTATGCATTAGACCATTTGTTTTTTAAATAAGCAATGTTATATCACATAAATGAATTATGCAACTTTGAAAACACAAATCTCAAACAAGTTATGACTAACTATGTCACAGAACCCTAATGCATTAGGATTTTTTTTTTTTAAAGAATCAGAATCAAATAAACAAGGTTAAAGTAAGTATGTCCAGGATAGGGTTGGAAGGCCATCAACCATCTGGAAGCAAGCATATTGTTCTTCAGGAGGCTGTTGGGTTCCAGTACCTCAGAGAAGAAAAACATTTACTCTTTCCATTGCCAAATAACTACATCTAGTAAATAACTACATGAGTGCTAGACTCATGGTCTCTGTCTCAAGTTGGATAATATGTGGACTTGGACAGCTGCATTCCAGCTTCTTTTTGGACTAAGTAGTTGGGTCTCCTTTCAGCAGATAGCAAGACATGTTTCTGAGGGGTGAATAAACAAGGGTGTACACAGTGATCTCATACAAATATACAGCAGGGAAAAAGCCAGTGCACATACCTGGACCTGGGAACTAGGAACTGCTGTCAGCTCCCACAGAGCTTTAATATCACAATTACACACACCTATATATACATATGCATACGTCACAAAGCTTTTAAGTTTTACAGATTTTCTTCATTGACCTCTTGCAGGGTTCTGTACACGTCTCAGTGTTACAAAGCAGATGTTGACAGAATCGGTCATTCTGATATCCTAGAAAACTGTGTAATTATTAGATCTGTCTCTCATAAATGAAGGATAAATCCAGAGTCCTGCAGTGTTACATCCATAGATGCTAAATGTCTTCAGATCATTTTGGTACAAACGAGAACAGACAGAGACCATGAAGCCAGGTCATATTCCATATCAGGTTTCTCATACATGCCTTGCTCATGCTTAAATGTATATACTTTGGCATTGTTTCTATAGAAAGAAGCCAAATGGGTGTCACAAATGTTATATGCACGTACACATTTGTGTAAGAAATTTCAATGCAATGTACTTAAAAATCATAATCTTTTGCATATTTACCAAGAACATCCAGATGCGGCACAAAAGTCAAGAAAATAAAGGAGGAAGAAGAAGCGGAAAAGAAAAACAAGGTGCATCTTCTGAAATTCCCACATATATTGACCATTCCTTGTTGTTACCTCTTTTCTTTAGTACTAGGTCACTTCTTCACCTAGATTACCCATGGACATTGGAAGGCCACACTCCGGAGTCTCAAGATGAACATTTTTTTCCTAACTGTTCAAACAGATGTCAAGGCCCTTCCTTATTGGCAATATCTATTTTTGATCTATCATTCCTTGTGCATGATCAAACTGGTAAAATTATACTGAAACACAGAGTTAACTTTAGGTACATCCCTGAAAGGAACAGAATGTATCTACAGCTGTGTCCGCTTGTGTCATGAAAGGGCTGAGAATCAAAACCAAAGTACAAAAGATGAACACATAATCAGGCTCAAGTTGTGTTGCTTCTCATTTCAGCAGGATTGCTTGGCAAGAATATGAAAATTCCTGTTAGCGTTTCACAACCTCAAGGCACCCTAGGAGCAGATCTGTGCCAGGTGGGAGTAAACTGACTCAAGTGGTAACAGACAATGCTTTTATACTTTAAATCACAGCCTAATCCCCTAAGCAATCTCAGATAAAGGCTGGAGGTTGCAGCAGTATCAAAGCAGTATTTTTAACATCACTAACACTACAAATGATTAAGAAAAAACAAAGAATGAGGACTCACAGTTGTCATGCTGTTTCTTACTGAAAACCACATAGCATCTCAGTGCTAAAAGGTGATCTAAAAGCTAAAAGCTTATCTCAGTGCTAAAAGGTGATCTTGGCAAAGGAACCTTGCAACCTCGCATTTATGGCAACCCCTTCCTCAAATGAAGGATAATTGCACATCCAATCTACCTGAAACAAACAGTACTGAATCCAGAGATAGTTTACCTATTTTTCAGCAGTGCTTTTTTTAACAAGTTATCTCTATGGCAAACAGATCAGAAAACATTCTGCAAAACAGTATTTCTAACCAATCACAGTAAAGTTTCTCCTACTTGCATGTAACAAGCACAGAATGCAAAAAAAATAAAAATAAAAATAAAAATAAAAATAAAAATAAAAATAAAAATAAAAATAAAAATAAAAATTGACAGCTTTCAGCATGTTGCCATTCATATTCTGAGAAACATACAGCACTAAATTGTCTGTTTCTTCCAAATATGCCCTACAGTTGCATCCACAGAAATCTAGAAATTATCATCCAAACCTTGCCAGCTTCTATTCTCTTACAGTAATAACAGTTTTCTGGCAAGAGCTTCTTAGTCAAACTTACTTACAGACAAACACAACAGGAATTCTCTGCTCAAAGTTGTTATTTTTGACATAGATCCTTTTCCACTGAGGTTCATATAATTTTGCGCTACTTTCTTCAATATGAGCAGATGAACTAATAACAGTGCTTTGACAAACACTTAGAATTTGCAGATTTTGTGATGCATGGGCATGACTGACTTGATAACAGAGAGACTTCTGGCCAGTTCAGAGCTTAGTTCTGCAGTGAGGTTTTATTTTTGTATTTCTGCATCCGTGTATGCAGAATCTGAAGGCTTTTTCCTATTTGGTTTTAAAATATTTGAAAGTAAGTGTTGTGCATAAAAAAGACTATGTAGAAGGGAAGAGGAGTGGCCTTTCTAGTTTAAGCTGAAAAGATATACTTTTTACCATAACTCTATGGATTTTTTGAGTTATTACTGTAAGTGTTGCTGATTTCATCAGCTTTGTGGGAATAAATGGTGCTGTTATTTTTCTGTAATATGGCATCTTGTATAATTCATTGTACCTACCATAAGCTTCAGAGACTGGAAACATATCTGTGGCAAGGGAAATACTAAAAATTTTAGGCTATTTTTTTAGCGTGCAGGTCTCACGATTTTCCTTTTTGTCTACCAAAATCATTGTAGCTAAGTAATTTGTATGTTTTGACAGGGCTAGTGAGAAAGCATTGTAACTGGAAGAGGGTAGAATGGCTCTATTTCACAATATATTTCAAGATTTGTTAGAATAAGCCCACATTTCTAGAAACAAAAGGAATATCTACCCAATTTACTACACAGACTGTCCTTAGTGTTTGCACTTGTCCTCACACATGAAATACCTGTAGTCCTGCACTTTAATAAAAGAATTGAAGGACCATGTCAAGGTAAATCGGTGAGGATTACTGGTTCAGGCTTTGGTTCACTGCAGGCTTAGCAGAAACATGGTGTTGGGTGTACCTTCTGCAGGGATGTAACTCTTTTTCCATAAGGAGCATTTAAACTGTCAAAAATGTGAAATGCTATCACATTTCAAATCAAAATGCTAAGTTATTCAATATTTTTCAGGAAAAGGAATGTAAAGAATATGTAGAAACCACTTTTCAGACATCACAATTGCTAGACTGCTTACTCCCTTGTGGGGCATTACTAGTTGTCCTTAACTCCAAAGAACAATGACAAATGTGTTACTGTTTGGCTTCCCTCAAAATTTGAAGCCAACACCAAGGCATAGCTGGGCCATGCAGATTCAGCACCATCTCTAACAAGGGCTTAATTTTACTTTGTCAGATTACATAGAACAGCAGAGGTGAATAAACACTTGTCCAGTCTTCCTGCTTCAGACGGAGAGACATATGTGGCTCTTTCTTTTCCAGGTACATTACCTCTCCATGCAGTGCTTCATTTCTTCTGAAGTGAAACCCAGATAGGTGAAGTAACATCACTGTGGAAAATGAAGTATAAGCCACATGTTGCGTATCTGTAATACATTTATATATCTGCAATCAGAAATTGTTCCAGAAGCATTGTGAAATGTGCATTTATGCTTGCCTATTGAATCATGCAGTGGTAGAAATGGTGGTACAGTATTCAGTTTTCAGCAGAAATAAAACATTGTGATGTATAGTTCCTGTGTTAGCCATTTGAATTCTTAAGTAAAGTGTGATCAATAATGATTCTGCTTCCTTGCTTTATATATGGCAGGCTGAATTATACATGCAGTGGGTAGTAGCTATAGTTCACACTTACGAATTACCTATGTCCCATGGTGTGCAAGAGCAACCTTACTTTTTTACAAGACAAAGAGGCACATAGCAGCTATTGACAACAAAATACATTTTTTTTTTAATGAATTTGCTGCTTGAGTAAGTGGCAGGCAGCTTTTTCAAAGCAAGTGTTAAGTATGTGCCATAAAAAGGGAGGCTTGGCACTGAGCAGAGCAGGGCAGTATGTAATGAGCTTACCTGAAAAAGGCATTGCATCTCACTTTTGGATATAATCTTTCTACCCAAGCCCTGTTTCCTCCACCTCTCTCACGTGAACCTGACTGGAATTTTAACACTAGCCTGCATCTCCTGAAGTGTTGAATTTGTCTGAGACAAATTTTCCTGCCTTATTTAATGTAAAGATTGGTGGCTCAGGTTTTCATAAAATGCAGTTATTGTAGTTTTCTTTCCAAATGCAGCCACAGAACCTCTTCTTTCCCCCAGTCTTTTGATTAACAGCTGAGAAACTAAAGCATTTGTTCAGATAGCAAGAAAACAAGGTTGCTACCTCAGTCAGATAGAAGACAAATGTAGGTATCCCATGAGTATCTCCTCTTGCCTGCTGCCAACAGGGCCTACCACACCACCACAGCTCATACCATGCTGTTATCCATTGAGGACTTCAAGAACCATGAGGAAAGCGACGAAGAGAAAGAAGCTGCCAAGACAAGGACAACACAGCCTTTGGCCACTCTATTGGCCATTACATCATAATCTCCCTGGTGCAACATAGGTACAAATCAAGAAGTAGTTTACAAGTTTCTCCTTTCCATGACAAGTATCCTAGACAGCTTTATTGTGTAGCAACAGACTTTGAAGAGAAGAGGGTTCTCCTGAGTAACAAAAACAGCAGATCTTGTATGCTTCCAAAAAAAACAGGTTAGAAAGAGAAAAATGAGTCCTACTTGACTTATTCTTGAGGGAGGGTGTAGGTGTTAGATCTCAAAGGAGTATTTTCCTGCTTGCCACCTCAAAATCTGAAGAAGAGACAGTGAAAATATATCTGGTTGTCATCCAGTTACTGTTGTATTGATTGAATTCCCATTATATGTAGGAGAAGTTTATGGTAAGTGCTTTACTTTACTAAGCACTGTATAGGGAAGAAACACATCTAAACCAGAAGAGCATAGATACATGTTTTGGTGGAATACAGATTGCACAGCAGTGCATAATATTTCAGATGTGTATTTTTCTTTCACCAGAAACTTGTCAGTACCTTTCCAGCATCTTCCTTTGAAACTACAGTGGTATAGTAAGACAAAGAGGTAGGACAATTTAACACCTATCTTTGAAATCTCAACATCTTTGACACTAGTCCAGGATAAATATGTGACCCTTATTCTTTGACAGCACTGTTCAAACACTGAATTAATGTCTTCTAAATGACTTAGATTGCTTCCATCCAAAAAGATACGTAGCCATGATCCATAGGATATGCAGCAAATGGTACAAGTCAATCAACCAGCTTGTTTAACTTGTTTAACTTGAATCTCTAAACTGACATTTCTCTTTATATCTCCATTTCACTTTTGGAATGACAAGCAAAAGTGCTGGTTCTGATTGATAGCATTGGCCACAAGGAACTAAACTGAGATCACCATTTGTTTAACATAGTCATCAGAATCCATCTCTGTCATGTTTTGCAGTAAAGTAAATGAAGAATCATGTGGCCACATCTTGCATATCCAGAAGTCTCTCATCAAACAGTTGGACTGAAAGCTCACCTGATCAGGTTGTGTTTGTACAGGATCTTGAGAAAGAGTGATAAAATCTGGAACTTTGTCAGCTCAGTTCCATACATGTTTACGCAAGCATACACACACTGCTGTCACAGTGTGCCTCTGGGTTGGCTACAGCATCCATCGACCATGGAGGCACGTTGGGATCATGCCAGCAGCAATTCAGGAGTGCGTGGGCAAGGACAGGTGGAATCTCCAATGGAATGTGCAAGTACAATGCTGCTCTGGTGACTGCTAAGAGATTATGAGGGTCTACATTTTCTCCACGGCCTTCTATGAACATCAGTTTGATAGCTTGTACAACCCTTTAGAAACAGAGTGAAATTCGCCTTACATAGTGCCTTTGCCTTGGGCTTAAAATGCAGTTGATTGCAATGTTTGCATGTCCTGTGTAATAAAAAAGGATGAAACCTTTTGTGAACATGCTCACCTTATGTATGATAACAACAAATTGTTGTTAACTGATATCAGTTGTTTTCTGATAACAGTTAAATAACTGTGGACTAGGAAAGAATTGATGGCAGAATGCTGAACAGGGAAATACTAGGTATTTCTGGACTGGGGAATCCTAAAAACATTATGAAAGCAGTTACCATTTCTAGCCAGGAGGAAGAAAGTGTGTGTTTGTTGTCTTATTCAGAACAGAAGCATCATCTACCCTTCAGCAAGCTCCTACTACAGAAAAGGTTTATTGAATTATTTACAGTCAAACTGAGAGTAAGGTGAACTGACTTTATGTGCGTAAATAACCACAACTAAAACACCAGTGGTGTACATCTCTCCTATACCAACGTAATCTCTACAACTCAAATAGCTTGGACCAACTGCAGTCAGTATCTCACATAGGGGAGGGATCTCTAAAAAATCCTTGAGAAAGTTGCTGGATACTAAGCCGTGGTAACTAGAGACACATATTAAAAAGAGACACATTAAAAATATCTGGGAGAGGACCAAAGACTGACAGATTCAGAGGCAATCCCTCTTGCAAATTTCTGCCTATTACTGATCAGCTTCCACATTTTAAGTATCAGGCTGCAATTAGAGGGTGAGACAAATTCCCAGATGCACGTGTCCTACTCCCTCCTTCCCCTTCACCACTCCATGCACACAAACAAACCAATAGTACCCACTAACAAAGCAGCAGCTTTTTAAAGTTAGCACATTTTGGTAGCTATATCTAGGAAGCAATGAAAAGTAACAGCAAAATTAACCATATCCTGTTCACTCCCCTCTAGCAATGTTTTTGGGGAAGGGGACAGGACATGGTTATCTACCACTGTCTGAGGTCTGATCATAAAACACATATTCCGTTTTATTATTAATAATCTGTTTACAGTGTGCTTAAGAATTACTTCAGTTGCTGACTTGACAGGAAATGCAGACAGGAGAATCAGAAATCAGTAACAGACAGGAGAAACAGGAATCAGGCAATCAGTAAACATCCAGGACTTTGGTGTAACACATGTTGATTCTGCTACACTACCCAAACCGGTTTAACTCAGACTCAGAAGCCACAGCAGAGCAACATTTCACCGTAGTATTAATGGATGCTGTCAAAAGGTCAACTGGGCAGACACAAGCGGGAGAGATAAAACACCAGGCAGTTTATAGGGAAATTAAAATATACCAGTATTGACTAACAATAAATGAACAATTATTAAATTAATTCAGTAAGCCGGTTCTCTGTTAGTCTTTGTTGTCTTATTAAAATTAAGTCATAATTAAGTTGTTTGTTGCTCCCATGTGAGTGGCTAGAACCCTGTGATGCACATACCTGGAGGAGTCAGATCTGCTGGGGCACATGTGGCTGATTCACAGCGTTTTGTGATCCAGAGCAATCCAGAAGATTAGACAAAAGGTCAAGGTGCAGACGGCCTTATGCCACAATTAAGGGCACCCATTTTCATTTCATGCTCAAAGGGATGCCTCTCAAAGCAAAAAATCTCAGACCTTGTTGCTTGCAGGCGTTGCTATAGAGTTTCTTACATGCCATTGTATTGAAGCCAGGTCTTCTGTGAATTTCTGTGGGTGTCTTCTAGCAAAAGCATTAACTCTGTGAGACGCCTTACTTAACAAGAATCAAACAGTAAAACACCAGCTCTTCATCTGTGCTGGCACATTTTGTGCTTTTACTTGCAAACAGCTTCATAGAAATTCTTCCTTCTATTTTCCCCCCACTACTGATCTATATATTTTTTCCCAGATTAACTGAATGAATAATATGCCACCAGTAATGGCATTTAATTTAATATGAAACCAAATTATGAAACCAATTAAAATGCCAGAGCTTAAAAAATAGGTTTTGGTTGTTTTTTTGTTTTTTCTTTTTTTTTTCTTTTTTTTTTCTTTTTTTTTAATTCTTATTCACTTGCATTATTTAGGGATCAAGTTTTAATTTCCCTGTAATTTATTGTTCATTCAAAATCTTAACTTTTTTTCTCTTCAACTTCACAGTTGATGTCAAAAATCCATTGTGTGACAAGCATATTTTATGATTTTGGAATAACAAGAAGGGGACTAGGCAAAATTTTAGCATTAACAATAGGGAAAAAGGAGATACAAAGGTGAAAACTAACAATAGCAACAACAAGAAGATGCTGAAGGAAATGCCACTTACCAAATATTTGTGTTAGAGGCAGATGTAACAGATGTGGATCAGATGTAGTTGGGCAAGTCTGTTTTCCTTAAAATTTAATTTAAAAAACAAAACAAAGCAAAAAAAACTTGAATAAAACTTTACTTGAATAAAAGCAAACTGGAGAATTGTACTGGATGTCTCTGATTTCTAGTTTCAGTTTTATTTTGCAAAATTTAATGCATGTAATTACCTTAACAGTGGCAAGTGGAGTCAGGAAATTCCTACCCATGTCATATAATTAGCAAGCTGTTATAACCCATGTGTTTATAACAGAATTTGCTTCAGAGGATTAGACTTAATTCCCTTGCAAGTTAAATGGAAAAATGAAACCTGGTGTAGACTAATATTCTTTGAGACAAATTTTGGCTTCCGGCTCCATAGCTGGGACTATGAAATCTGCCTGTAGTGTAACAAATTGTCTTGCTTATTTTGCTGTCAGAAAGTTCTCTGCATTCTGAGAGAACGACTGATCAGTTATTAGGAGCTGTTTTGACTTCTTAATCCGTTTCCCCTGATACCTTTCATAATATTTATTTTTCAGAAATAAATCTCATTTTAATTTTTACCACTCTAGTGATGGGCTTTGCCCTGTGCAGCCCTCTTGTTTGGAACTGGAACAATTTTCTGTCTGCTTGCACAAAAGGTCTGAAAATGTTTTATTTTCAGATTTCATTTAATTTCCATGTATCTCCATCCTGCATTTTATGAGTGCTCTAAAACAACTCTCTGAACATATAACAAATACCAGCTATTCAATGTCTTCTCTCCAGCTTGCTTGGCAATGTAGCCTTTCCATTTATTTTTTTTAACTGTATTCCTGACACAGACTGTTAAGTTACAAATGAAGCTTCAGTTATAGCTGGCATTCAATGCCACATTTGTCATGGGCATCTTCTAGTTACTTTTAAACAGTTGCAGAATAATGACATTAAGATATTTGCTTTTGCTGGTTGCTAATTTTTCACCCAAAAGCTTTTCTGACAAACCTAGTAGCAATGAGTCTCATTTTTCTCTGCCATACAGTAATGGGTAATGTTCTAATGCATTTCTTCCTACAGCTTTTCCCAGCTGTATTGCATTTTGCCTTTGTTCTATAGGCACAGCTGAGCCTGAGTTACAATTGGCTTAGCTTCGGCCTGCTTTGAGATTATTCTCACGTGGCCTGGTTTAATTATTTTCTGATTTTCATTTTATGTCTTTGAACCAGTAGCTCAGCTTATCTAGTTTTTTTCTACCTGAAAATCAAATAAAAGAGCTGAAGATTTTCAAACTGTATGTGAAATTATACAGTTAAACCATTAAAAACCTAGCTCTTCAACCAACCAAAAAAATTCCCTAACCGGTAATTGTTCTTTCTCATATTCTATATACATTTTGAAATGTACATTTTTATTGAGGGAGGTGGGGGGGGTAGGTTGTTTGTTTTATTTTTAACATGAAATTTGGAGTTTTTCCATTCTATATAGTCACTTTACCCATATGTCATCATATTGCTTTGTTTACTAAATCTGTAATTATGATGCTGTGTAGCTTTCCTCTTATTTTATCTAAACTCTTTATATGTTGCTTTATCTTGTCTTTGAAGTCAGATTGTTTAGTCTAAGGAATAGAATATGAAGTGATAACAAGGTGCAGGGGATTGTACCTGGCTAGAAATTAAGTGCTTTGTTCCTCTATCGCAGTGGATAAGAGTGTGCCCTCTATGTTCCATTTTTCCTTTGGGTTTAGTAATTTTGAGGGAAGATTATGTACAACATGGCTCAGATCTTGGGCAAGTCTTTGAGACTTCTGAAAAAAGTAACACAAATTGTTCAGAATAATTTATCAAAAAGATAAAGAGACTTCTAGCCTTTTTTTTTTTTTTTTTTTTAATCATTAGCCAATATAAACAATACTCTTTTTGTTTCTTTCGTAGAAAAAAAACCAAGTTTATAGAATCACAGAACTGTAGGGGTTGGAAGGGACCTCCAGAGATCATCGAGTCCAACCCCCCCCTGCCAAAGCAGGTTCCCTACAGCAGGTCGCACAGGTAGGCATCCAGGCAGGCCTTGAACATCTCCAGAGAAGGAGACTCCACCACCTCCCTGGGCAGCCTGTTCCAGTGCTCCATCACCTCACTGTAAAGAAGTTCTTGTGCACATTGGTGCAGAACTTCCTATGCTGCAGTTTCCAGCCGTTTCCCCTTGTCCTGTCTCCACTCACCACTGAAAAGAGTCCGGCCTCACCATTCTGCCCCCCACACCTTAGATATTTATAGACCTGGATCAGGCCCCCTCTCAGTCTTCTTTTCTCAAGGCTGAACAGACCCAGTTCACTCAGCCTTTCCTCATAGGAGAGATGCTCCAGGCCCTTCACCATCTTTGTGGCCCTCCGCTGGACTCTTTCCAAGAGATCCCTGTCTTTTTTGTACTGGGGAGCCCAGAACTGGACGCAGTACTCCAGATGAGGCCTCACCAGGGCAGAGTAGAGGGGGAGGATCACCTCCCTCGACCTGCTGGCCACGCTCTTTTTAATGCACCCCAGGATGCCATTGGCCCTCTTGGCCACAAGGGCACACTGCTGGCTCATGGCCAACCTGTCATCCACCAGGACACCCAGGTCCCTCTCCGCAGAGCTCCTCTCCAGCAGGTCCTCTCCCAACCTGTATCAATGCATGCAATTATTCCTCCCTAGATGCGAGACTCTACACTTGCTTTTGTTAAACCTCATCTGTTTTTTTACCACCCAGCTTTCCAGTCTGTCCAGGTCTCAGCCTTCAGGCGTGTCAGCCAATCCTCTCAACTTTGTGTTATCAGCAAACTTGCTGAGGGTGGCCACTATCCCCTCATCAAGGTCATTGATGAAGACATTGAAGACCAGACCCAGCACCAACCCCTGAGGAACACCCACTAATAAAGTTTAGACAAGTTAAGAAAGCCTTCCTATGTCTTGAGGGTTTTGTTAAAATGGGACCAGAGAGCAATGGTGAGTCTTAAAAAGCAACAGAATAACAAACTTCCTCATTTTTAGAAACGCACTTATATTTCTTGTTTGCATGTCGTCTTCAAACCAATAAGCCAAGTTTTAAACCACCTTTAGGTAGCAGCATAGAGAAATATACCTAACCACATCTTACTGATACACTACCACCCAACAGCAGTGAAAGAAAAAAAATATCTTCGCAAAAGCAGCATCAACGACCAAATTTTCCTAGGAGCTGTATGAAACTTTCAGAAGTCTTCTCCCTAGGACACTGGATCTCTTCTCCTTTAACATCTAGTCATGTCATTTCTTTGCCTCAGTGAACAGCAGGAACATTTCAAAGGAGGCCACCTGTCTACCAAATCAGTCCTGACGCAAACTGCAGTATCTGAACTGAAACTAAGGAAAGTCCATCAAACAAAACAAATAGATACACATAAAAATGGCACCTCATGCAAGGCTGCAAACAAAGCTGTAACTTGTGATAGCTGCAGGTAGGAAAATAGCAATAACAGCAGGGAGCTTTGCGGGACCTTCTGGAGGTACCATGAAAAATCACCTGTCTACAAAAATTACAGCAAAATAGCATGCTGTTGAGTTTCAGCAAGATTTCTATGCAGATGGGGATTTACTTTTTCTGCACCTGCTGTCAGTAAGCATTAGACCATAAACATCAGCAAACATTGATTAAGCGTATTGCTGAAATGAATCATTAGGCAAAGAAACAAAGAAAGTATGTAGGAAACTGTAGATCATGAAAGACAAATGACTTATCCTACATCATTTTAAGGCAGAACAGAGTAATTCCTAATTAAGAGTTCAATGGAAATCAAATCCAATTGTGTTGAATTTTCTGTAGGTTCTTGTTTTAATAAATTCTACCCAACATTTTTGTTCAAAAACTCTCAAAGTCCAGTAGTCTTCAACCCCAGCAAATCTATGGAAGTCAGATTATGGTTGGATGCATAAAGAGGTACTTCCTGTACTGCAGCTCTTTGGAGAAATAATTTAAAAATGCACTTACCTGTTAGGAGGGTCTGGAAGTGTAGCACAGTAAATAGGAGCAGAAGTTGACTTCTTACCCAAAATTCACCTTGGAAGTGTTTTGGCACAATACAAGCATCAGAGTACAACTGTTCGCTCCCCTCTCATTGTGGAGCATAAGCAGCCAGAACATGGTCAGCAATATTTAAAGCAATGTGGTGGAAAGAAAGATCAGCATGGAAAACCTGAGCAATTTCTTTTTCCTGGTAGAACAGACTTACTGAAAATTAGATGTCAAATATCCAGTGAGCATTTTCTCTCTGGCATCACAAAAAAAAAAAAAAAAAAAAGGTTGCAAGCTTAGTGGGTCATTTTTTGCTCCAGCTATGTTTAATAGCACGAGGCACTATAGGTAAAGGTTACCTGTAGCATATTTAAACTCTTGTTTCTGCATGTTAATAATGTACTACACGAGGATTTCGTTATGTGGACACAGTTACAAATAAATTTTGATGAATAATAAAACTGTTAACATATTACTTTAATAAATAACGTATGTTTCATATAAGACCTAATTGCTGAATGCCTGTGTGTCTCCAGATAATCCTGAGGTTAATGGAGTTTAAAAGGATTGGACCCACTCTGTTTCCTGAGGATGGAGATTCTGACTGCAATGAAGAAGTTCTTATGAAAGCACGTCCCACAGTGATGCCCACATTAGCTGTGCATCACAGGCAGACAGTTTAATTGAACACAAAGTCTTTCGCATGCTGGAAAAGGTGCTTTGAATACTACCTGATAACCATCCACAGTCATTGCAAGGCTTAATCAGCCTGGGAGAATGAAGTAGCGATCCATAGCTATGTGCCTGACTTAGGAGGGAGTGATCACTGACTTCTCTTCAGGCTGAGCTTTAAAGGATCTTCATAAGTAACTCTAAGCAGTATTCTTCCATCTCAGCTCATCCCTAACAGAAAAGTTATAATGCTGGAAATTCTTTTAGCTCCTCACAGCAGATTCCTCCTAGCCCACATATAAATGCTGGAGCATGTTTAACCTTAAAGAAAGTCAGCTGGAAAGTTCTAGGAAGGAAAACTGCACGTGTAGAGAGTTTATATTAAAATGGAAAGAACAAAAGAAGCTGTATTCTGACTTGTAAGCTTTATTATGTACTGGTGAAGTGTGTAACTTTTAAATCACATTTTTTATTCCCCACAAAGCTGACTAATGTACTATGGCTCTTCATAAAATAAAAGATAGCATCTTAGCTGAGTGTTTTGATTTGCAATATTTTAATGTCTTTTCACACTACATACTGAATGCAAAGCTTTCCTATTGCCAATGTTTCAGTTCTTTATTCCCATATACAGACACATTTTATATACCAATCACTTTGCTATTCAGCTTTGTTTGCAGAAAGAGGAAAGAGCAGTAATATTTAGCATAGTAATTATCCTTTTAGCCAGGCAATTTTTCTCATGAAAATAGGATATCAAGCATCCAGTGCAATTCAGTAACTAGAGCACCTAGCCTCACTAGAGTTACTCAGGCTAAATACCATTTGATAAGGTTTTAAGTGAAAATTAATAATATACATTGATGCATTGAAATTGATTTTATTTTAATTCACCTAGTTCAGATCTAAGAATATATTCTGCTTTTCTGTTTGCATTGTGAAAGCTTTGATAGGCAATATTTTGAAGTGTCAGTAACTGGATACTATTAATGAGAATACATTACCTCTGTGCTCAAATGACAGGCATTCATTTCAGTGCTCATAATTAATATCAGGTGCTCTGATGCTTAGGAACTTAACCATCAAGTTATCTGAAAGCAAAGTAAATTGGATTTCTTCTGGTTTCATTTTTATTTTTATTTTTATTTTTATTTCTGTTTTGTTTTTGTTTGTTTGTTTTTCCTTTTCTGTCAGTGTGAAGAGGTAGGCTTTTATTTATTTCTAAATCTAGGATAAAATAAATACCGATGTGCCAGCAGCCAGAAGTAAGGAGACAGTGTCCAGCCAACACTTTAAAATGTGTATTTTGAACAGAAAGGCAGAGGCCCTTTTAAGAACTATTGATCTCCTTCCTAAATAACCAGAGGGAAGTTTCGATGTGCACATGACAGGACTAGCCATTCCCGGAATACACAAATAACATCCCCTACCCAAAAGTGGCCCCTGCAAACTTTGACAGCACCTGCAAACTCATCACAGCCAAGACAAGCCGATTAATTCCGATAGCAGGAGACTTTCACATACTGGCAGGGACTATTTACCAAGTGCTGCTGTGCACCAGGTTTGAAATGATAAGCCTCATGTCAAGGGCTGCAACTTTCATGTTGTGCTGAGAGCTGAGGGTGCTCCTGGGTTGAGCAAGGAGGGAGGGGAGCCTGCAGGCCTCAGCTCCAGTGGGTGCCACAGGGACAGGCAGATGGTGCTCTCAGTACAGACACGGCCCTACCGTACCCAAAAGGATACACAGCTTACACCCTCTGAAAGGAATCTAGCCTTACACTTACCACAGAGCTGCCACTTGCTTGCAAAGTGAGAAGCACAGCAGGCTTTCAGAGAACTTCCTTCTCCCAGGCAGCCCTGTGTGCTGTGCATTTGCGGTACAGCCTGGTCTGTGGCCATGTAACAGCAAGAAAGCTGCTGTCCTGCAGCGGGGGAGAAAAGAAGCTGGGGAGTTTCTGGAAAGCACTTGAGACACCTAGTGACACAGAGCCTGGAGAATGCAATGGTGTCTGAGAAAAAGAAATTTTGACACCAGATTCACCATTAGTATTGTCAGCTGAAATTCTTTAGTTTATATACAGAGATCACAGTTAATGAATTCTGTATTTCATCACATTTTAGTGTTTTAAAATATGAAAAATACAAGAGAAGTATTAACCAAAAAATGCACTAGAAAGCGGACACAAAAGAAAGCCAGTGGGAATGGGAGGAAAGGGAAGAGAAAAATCAAAGCTGCATACAGACACCTGCACTTTTACAGTCCAGCTCTGGAAGCTGGGGAGGAAAAGAGGACTTAGGCCTTGAAGATATAAATCCAAGTGAGAACAGGAAGGAAGCTTTAACAAGGAAAGAAAGGAGAGAGAGCAAGCAAATCTCAACAGCCCTAAAGGGAGCTATTGCTAATGAAGAGACAGAGGAGATGTCTGCATGGAAGCCGATTTAGAGAAGGTCAGTCCTAACAGTCAGAGGTCAAACTGCCTATATCCTAAGCTGTGCCACTGGCGCAGCTAGGAAGGATCTTGGTCTTTAAATCTGTTATATATATACTTTTAAATGCTTATTTTTTGTTAACTGTGTTTGCAATCCAATAAAACAACAGACAAGACAAAATAAGTGTATAAGTACATCATACTGTAATCCAAAGAAAGATTATGGGCTATCTGGCACTGTTACTGGTTATACTGGTTACTGGTTATACCGGTTATGTCACATTGTCTCAGTCACTAACAGTTTTCACCAATGACCAGAGGTGTGCTCATGCCCACTCCATAAACTTAGGATTTTCTAGTTTGCAATGCACCCCCCAGATCTGGATTTGCTAGCTAGAAGCACTTCTGTAACCAGGTGGGGCAGGATTGGTGTCTCACTCCTGACCAAAGATTCCTCTTCTTCATCTCTCTGAGCTTCCCTTTTGTAAAACCGGGACATGGAAACTGAAAATCTTGGAACCTGAAATCTTTCCTGACATTTAAGAGCTGCAAAGCTCAGTTTTGCGGACACGAAGAGACACAAATCTCTCTTTTCCAGCCCTGAAAATCTCAAAAAGACAGAAGAAAAACAACTATTACACAGTTAGATGTAACCACTATGATGTAAGTCATATGCTGCATGCTCAGACTCTCAAGCAGTTCAGGTGTGAAGGACTGAATAGGGGCTGAAGTGTTCCAGAGTGTCAAGATTGGGACAGCTTTCACAGAAAGCTCAGAGTTTGCTTCTCTGAGCCTTGTCACACTCTACATCTCACCAGCAGCAAGTTCAGTGTACTGTATGCATGACTTAAGAATGCTAGGTCTTTCCTATTAATATCTTGTCTTGGAAGGTCATTGGTTTTGCATGACACGTAATGAGTTGGAGAAGACGTGTTTGTTAGAAGTGCTTGGTATGGATGGACACAGAGGCAGATGGGATAACTGACACGCTCTATTGTGCTGCTGCCAAAACACAGCATGAGTATGACTGGTCTTGGTCTGCATGCAGGCTGCGTGAAAATGAAGTCAGAAGCCCATTGGGAAGGCTATGGCAGAGCATAGCTTGGCTTTGCTATGGCCGGGAGATGATAGGAATGCTTAGGGACAGTAAATGGAGAAAACAGAAAATGCTGTTAGGAAAATTCTGTTTCTCTAGGCTTCTCTTTCCTCATTATTGCATTCTGTTGAGATGCCATCTGCCTCAAAGCTGCAGTTCTTCAGTCCAGAGGGACCAGAGAAACTCCCATGTTGTGAGAAGCAGAATGTGCCAGAGCGGCCAACCATGGCTCCTTCCCTGCACAACAGCTGAACCAGCAGGCTGCGGAGGCTTTTGATGCTCCCCATGCAAACATGGACTGGTGCCATGCCAAGACCAAGAATTTCTGTGGAGCCACCAAGAGGCAGGTGAGCAGCAACAGTGCTTTTCTTTACACTGGACCAAGAGCGAAAGGACTGCATATACACCCCCCTAGCCATCCACTCAAAGCAAACTTCCTCCATTTTTATGCTGCTTGCTCAGCATTTGCAAATGTTACAAATGATTTTTTTCACTGTCAAACTGCTTATGTGGAAGCCTCTCACTGGTCTTATTGTTGAGCATTTCTATATCTACAGACCTGCCGTTCTCTGTTTTAAAAATCCTGTATATCCCTCATCAGACATCTCCCATACTGGCAGACCATGACTACTTTGCACTCCTTTCCTTCTGGCACAAACAGACTGAAGGAGCCAATATTGTACACATGCAGTAGTATAGTGCAAATTTGAAGTTTGGAAAGATCTCACAAATGTGACTTTGTTGCGTAACGTTTATTTTGTACATCTGTTCCCTCAAGACATGTACCAGCTCTGACAGACCCTCCGCTGCAGTTTTGTATGCACTGTTCTACGTAACATTAATGAAAGCTTATGAGGCTTGTTAGGCAAACACAGCATAGCCCAGCAGGCTGTGGCACTCTGCCAGCAGTGCCCAAACCTCCAAATCATGACAAGCAATTTAAAGCAATGTGAAGAGTTATGCTAAGTATATCTCCAAAATAATGCATTGCACTTCAAAGAAGCTGCTCTTCCCCACCGCCCCCATGCACCTCCTGAGAAGTAGAAAGTGCTGAGGAGCAGACTGTGCAGATTTGGATGCAGTTGCACAGGAGACGTGCACTGTGCTCTTTCACCCAGCAACTCCTGTAGTGCTGTCTTTAAATTTTTAATAAAAGCCATGCTGAAGGTATGTGCTTCCCCTTTTATGAATGTAAAATATATTTATCATTCATACTGGAAGCAGATAGATAGACTGTGGATGCACATCTGCTGATTTTCCAAATGGTAGAATGGAAGACACGAAGACATTCCATATAATTCCTGCCTGGAGAGACAGAAAAGCCAAAAAAACTCTTTTCCTGCTAGTGGTGATTGCCCTGAAATTTATCCTCTGATAGATCTTCTCCTAAAGACACAGGGTCCAAGCATAGTCTTGTATTTTGTATATTCTTTTAAACTATAGAAAAAGATGAATAAAACAATATTAAGTCAGAATAGAGCATTTTAATGTACAGTTTACCCAGGTGTAATTGATTGCAGAAAGGCCAGGTAAATATATGTGATTCTCAGTGTTTTCATCAGGTGAAATTACAAGGGCACGAACATGAAGCAACACCATATGCTGATAAGCTTTTGTTTCTTCATTCAGAGCCAGAAATGCATAGTATCTATTGGGAGACCATTTTAGTATTTGTTTTCAGATAAATAAGAATTTCAGAAGGTTGCAGAAGAGTTCTAGTTATCAGCTTAATTTACTATTCCAACTTTGTAAAGTTTCTGATTGATAAAAATTTGGAACAACTGATAAAAGTTTCAGTAATTTCAATTTGTGAACAACAAAATGCAAAAGCAGCCTCTCATTTTGTCTTGTGTGTTTTCTGAGATCCCTGCAGAAGCTAGGATTGAAATACTGTCTGGACAGCAAACAAAGCTGTCCAGCCAGTTTTAGCTGAATTAAAGCAAACATACAAGTAGAAAATTTTCTAGTCTGCAGGAGGAGATGCTTTTAAAAATGTTGTAATGTATGCACACATCCAGCTGAATTATCTGTACTTGCACAACAACACATAAGCACACACAGTCTTGGAATAGATCGAGTTCTGATGAATTCAGAGATTTCTGTTCAAACAGGAAAAATGGCTAAGCTGATAACTTTCTGTAATTTATATAACAAGTAGTTTTGCCTGAAAATGCTATATATTTAATTCTAAGTGCAAAGCAACAATAATGAGATTTAGTAAATCTAGAAGACTGAAAAATCACCTTCCCATTGGAGATTTGCTTGTGGATTAAATCCTGTTTTGGGGAATGTACTTGGGTTAGTTTTCTGATTGCTTATAGACTCTTGGAAAAATTTGGTTAACTTTTTGTGATGACAAATTTTACTAATTTTATTTTGTCCAGTTGACTGTGTGCATCCCACAGTGATTTCATCAGCTCTCTCCCCATGCCAGCCTTTATGAAGGCCTGCCAAAAACCCCTTTCATTTCCCTTTGTCCCCAACCTTGTTTTTCTCCCTTTTTTGTGTACCCCCTCTTCTGACAATAAAACAAATTTTCCGACTTAAAACATTCTAAAAAAGACTCAACAATCAATCATATCATTCTGTATCCTTAAATCTCTTCTTATTCTGTCTTTTTAACAGCGCAGGCTCAGTGAGATGCTGATTATGTTTCACCAGGAAGCGTTACTCTGTGAGGTGATGCTACAGATACAACCAACAGCATGTTTTTGCTGGGGTTAGGGCCAAATCTGGGCCTTGTTCTACTTAAGATACTGAGTAATAAAAAAACTCAAAGTAGATAAACAGATCCAGGTAGACTAGCATAGGGAATATTTTATGTATCATAGACCTGACTATCTATGGCTAATTACCAGAATGGGATTTAAAGTATGCAGATGTAAATTGAGTGTACAAAAATCCATCTGGAGTTCACTATTCACTGGTTTGGATAAATGCAACATTAAAAATCAAAGAAATCCCCAAGCACAATAAATCATAAGTGTTATGCCTAATGTGACAGATAAAAGGATTGTAGAACTCTCTTTGGTATTTTTGTAAGATGCATCCTGTGGAATCCAATTTCAGCATGTATAGAAACTTATTTTTCGTACTTCACACTCTTCTCTTTAAAGATTTTTTTCTCCTTGCCTCTATCCAGGCTAATATTACTAAGTAATAGAGTGGGAATTAATTCTTTCCTGCAGTACAATTTTAATTGGGCTACTTAGAGAATCACAGGATCATAGAATCAGAATCATTTAGGAAAAGACCTACAAGATCATCGAGCCCCACCATTAAACTAGCATTGCCAAATCTACTAAAGCATGTCTCCGAACTGCTACAATCACAGCAAGTAAGCAACAGCAGCAATACCATAAATTCAAAGTATTTAACCAGTATTCGGTGATAAGAACTGTGTCCCTGTTTTAACTCAGTGTTATTGGATAAGCAAAGGTAATTTCTAAAATATGGTGAGAAGTGAAAAGAATGACACTTCTGGTGGTTTTTAGTATGAATACTGACACATAACTGCTGGAAAACTCAACAGCTCTTGCAAAAAAAATTAAATGAAGCCAAGGCTAGGGAATCTGCTGAGTTCAAGGACAGAAGCATAGAGCACCGTCTGAGTGAACTGAGGGAGAATGCAACCTGCAGGTGTTCAAGGCCAGGTTGGATGGGATCCTGGGCAGCCTGATCTAGAAACTGGCAGTCTAACGCATGGCAGGGGGTTGGAACTAGATGATCTTTAGATGATCTGCTGCAACTTAAGCTATTCTATCATCCTGTGATTCTACGATAACCTTGCAACAGGGGATAGTGGATGCTTTTCTTAGTTCTCCACTATTGACTTCAATCAAATCTGACATTAAACTTTGTTCAAGAAGTGAATCTGACTGATAAAGATATTTTTTATTAGATCTTTTCGTTATGATTTCAAAAAGCACTCGATGTATCTGCCACATATATGAAATAAATTACACATTCTACACTGCTCATTTACCACTAAAATAAGCATTTTACGCCTAGTCAATTATCCTCACAATAGAATGGTACATTTCCAGGAATTTTTCAGGAGCTACTGAGCAACTAGTAAATATGCTTAAGCACAGAATTTATCTAGCAGAAGATGTGGGAAATTCCAGAATTACGGCTGTTCAAAATTATTTTGTTTCCTAAGGCATATATATACTGTTCAATTATCAGTAAGATTCTGTTCCCCACTGGCAATCTGGCATTTCTAGCTTTTGAGTCTGATCCGTAAATCTTGATAGCAATCTTTTCACATATTTGTAATGTAAACATAGAATACACATGAAAAGATTGCACAACACAAAATAAGGCAGGTTAAATACATGACCCAAATAATAGCAATAATAGCAGGCTTTCAGTGTCAAAATAACAACAGGTTGGTTGCTTATGTTTACAACCCCAGGAGATGGGGAGCTTGAAAGAGGCTCTAAAACTGTTTTTTTCACTACTGCCTTTTCACTACTATGCTGAGACAAATGACTCCAGCTGTGGTATTACTGAGGTCATGTAATCTATGCATTTGTGTATAAGTAACTGAATGAATATTGGAAGGTCTTTCTAGATCCTCCATTCTTTCCATTAAAAAAAAATATATATGTACTTAGCACAGTTAATTAGATTTATTCTCATTTAGTCTGGTAATCTAAAATGAGGTCTTCATCTTCAGTCTTTTATGAGCTTTGATGCAAGAGAAGACAGACAGCTAAAATAGTTGGACACATCAGTGCACTGACAGCTCTAAAACGTCAAACTGTCTGCAGCTCCAAGGACAGCCAAAATATTCAAGTTATTGTCTACTGAAAACTGCCATCTAAATATGCAAACTCCCTAAAGTTTAAAAAATCCTATCATATTAATAACTTCTGTAATAATGTTTGCATCAAATACATGATCCTAAAAGTACTTCATTTAATTAACAGTTGTTCTGACTGATAATCCTGTATCTTCCACAGATGAATAACATTATTAACCTTACCTAATTTTCACTTTCAGACTTAGCTCCAACATGTCCCATTCTGTCCTCCATTACTATAGTTCTGTTGAAATCTATAGAGAAACATTTCATTTTTCCAACATTTCCATAACTACTTACTATATCTCCAAATCCTGGGATTCAAAAATATCTCAAGAGATTTTCAGTCAGGATAAATATTGTGTTAGGTTTGACTTCTTCACCAATTTTCACTGCTACCACACAGGAAAATAAGCATGTTCCATGCTAAAATTAATCAAATCCAGCAATTTTCTGTCAGTAGTGCTTTAGCTTCTTCTTTCAATGCTTCATCAATCACAGATAAATCATGATGGCTGGTGAGGCACCAGAAGGCTGACATGGCAGTATGTCGATACACTGAAGTATTGTTGTTGCCTGGTAAATTATCAGCAGCAGGGACTGTTGACTGAGCCACCAATTCCCAGGAAGTTTGGAGCCATTAGGGCACATTACTTTGAAAGTCAGTCAGACTCGGAAGACTAAAAACATTTTAAACATATCAAGTATATAGCATTTATTCTGGGCTGTCCTTGTGCAGGTTCAGAGTGTTTTCATCAATAGGTGCTTCTGGGGAACCATCACTGAATGGACAAGTTACCAGTGTGGTTCCCCAGGGTACCTTTGGCCCTGTAACAAGACACTTTTTAATAAATGAGGTAGGAAAAAAACAAAGTCATTACAGATAACATTTCCAATGGTTGCAAAGACTGATGGAGTGCAACATGAGAGACCAGATCCTTCACCCCATGTAATTTTAACGTCTGGAAGCTGGGCACAGAAAGTGCATTAAATGAAGTTAAATGAAAAGTCACACAATGTTGAAGTAGTGACTGATGATTGGTCACCCCTGTGCCCATTATCACTCCAAAGTGATTTCTTTATGTCATTTTTGTGCTTTAAACAACAACCAGTATTGCAGCATTCCCATAGTTACCGAAGATGTGACTGGCAGAAGACAGGTTTTCTAAGTCTCACTGATTCTGTGAATGGAAGGCTTTGTGCTGAGCTTGGAATACAAGGTTACTCAGCTAGAAAGAACTCAAGCAGTGTTTTAGCTGGTGGCTGTCATTAACAGGTCATTCTAAGGCCATGCTAGGAGATAAAAGTGCTTGGCCAATCAATTGGAATGTGAAACAATCAGTTTTCAAAGCAAGGGTGATTGTATACAATTTCCCCATAATTTTCCTGTAGTGTCAGTTAATTTAACTTGTTGATGTTGGAGGTGTACAGAGAAGAGATTCTGATCACGTGATCAGGTCAGACTGCCCAATACAAAGTAGGAGAGAACAATTTCAGATTTGGCCTTAGAATAAGTAAGAGATTGTATTGCTGTTCCATTTCTGATATCTGTAATTGAATAATCTGAGATTTCATAAATGAATACTTGCAACTGCTCTTGCATCTTAGCGTGGCTGAAGTCAAGGGTATTTTTATGGTATCTGTAGAATACTTAGACATTCAGTTTCTCAGACCATGGTGATATACATATTACTATGCTTAATATCATAGAACTGTGGCACCAGTGTTGCCATCTAGCTTTATGAGCTCACTCCAGAGTCAGCAATGCAAGAAAATACATTTTCACATTTATTCACATATTCTATTTCACATATGTATTAATTATTATTTATTTTTATTCATGCAGTAATTCTTTCCATTAGTCACTCCGTGAAAACTATATTTAAGAATTATCATTAAAATATATATTCATCAACATATGTCACATACTTTTCACAAATTTCACTTACATTAAGGAAAAGAATTCCCCACACCAAAGTCACCATAAAATCCTTATAACACTGACAAAGGTGGACAATTCACACACAGTTCTCCCCTAGTCCCTTCACCGCAGGAGAACCACACAAATTCCCCATAGCTGTTAACATTCTGACAACGTCCAGTCCACATTTTGCTCACTCTCTCTCCCAGTTATTGTCCTTACCTCAAATTCCTCAAGACCCAAGTGTTATGCACTAGGAAAAACTGTGCTGGTTCAACACCAGTAGGCAGCTCAGACCCACCAGGCCGGTCTCACACACTTATTCCTCAGAAGGAAAAGAGGAGAAAATGTGCGGAGAATATGGCGCGTGGGATGAGGTAAGGAAAGGGAGATCACTCAGCAACGCCTGCCACAGATTAAATAAACTCAGCATAAGGGATATTAATGCAATTTGTTGCCTGTTGCTAACAGACCAGAGCAGTGAGAACTAAAAGCAAACTGCAGACACCTTTCCCCCATCACCCTCTTCTATCTCCTCTACTTGAGAAGTGCAGGAGAATGAAGAATGGGGGCTGCAGTCAGTCTGTAATACTTCATCTCTTCATGGCTACTCTCTGCCCCTGCTCCACATGGGACCCTCCCACTGCATGCCATCCTTCCCCAGTTGATCTTGCATGGGCTTCCCACAGGCTGCAGCTCTCCAAGCATAGCTCCAATGTGGCGCCCTACCACAGGGAGAGTTTGTCAGTATCTTACACAAGCATGTAGAAAGATCAATAGCAGGAAACTGAAGTAAGAGACTTCAAACTGGAATAGAATTTTATTGTGTTTTATTTTATTTTATTTTATTTTATTTTATTTTTAATGAGGAATTATTAGTTAAGGAATTACTGCAAGTATTGTACTGTGATACGACCTACCACTGACAACTGACAACTTTCAGCTAAAGCTTCAGTGTTTTTCTGGGAGAGGTACAGTAGTTGGATGAGAATTTGTGTATTTAATCATATGTAAAAACAGACAACCACAGATTGATCCTCTCTAGTTTGATTATTTAAGTCTCCACATAATAACAAATACTCTCAGTGAACAGGAAAAATATTCTTTGTTTTTCTGTGTAAAAAAAATTGTGTATTCCAACTTTTATTACACATTGCTAAAGAGCAGCAGTATTTCTGCTGGTTAATATATTTATTTAGTTTTAATGGAGTAAGACCTGCAGAGTCCTGGAATCCTTTGAATTTGGAGTTGGTATTTTTTTACTGGAAGAAAACGTTTCTGTTCCTGCAGGGTAGCACGGATTTAGCTAAGAAAACTGTCATTTCTCCTTACTAGAAAACACAAGCCAATTGTGTTTGTGAACAACTCAGCTGTGTATTCATACTATAAGGCAATTTCTCTGCTCCGCTACCTTGATTTTAATGAAACCCGTCCTTCTGCTGCTGCTTGCTTTGAATTAGCTATTCTTTATCCAGTCAAACTGATTGACTTTTTTGTCTCATGACTGCCCAAGTATGGAACAAACTTCTTTAACAACCATCTATGCCACTTACAGATTGCATTCTTTTTTACTTCCGTTTATACTTGTAAATACGTTGAAACACAAGAGACCAAACATGACCATTTTTATCATCATTTTATATATTTTATATGCTGCATATAAATGTTTTGCAAAAAAAAAATGAACAGGGATTTCTAGGAAGTCTAGCTAGGAAGTTGGAGTTTTGTCACAGCATCAAGTATTACCTCTATGTTTTCTACTTTATATTATGCAAAAATAAACTAGGACCCATAAAGGATAATCAAAGTTCAAGAATCCTCATTCTTGAGGATTCAAGAAATTTGGTGTAAATTTACCTCTTATGATTAGAATTAGTAGATTTGATTTTCTAGTTCCTGTGTCTTCATTTATTCAGTTACTGAAAACAGAACTGTAGAACTTTTCATATCCCTCAATTGGTACATATTTGACATCCAATAACTCTCTGGAGGCACAAGACTGGAGGGAACCTCAATATGTCATTAAGTATATTATTGCTTTGCCCCAGAAAGAACAATTATGTCAATGTCATTTCTGACAGGTATTTTACTAGTTCATTCTTAAGGACTTTAAAAGATGGAGATTCCACCAATTCTCTAGGTAATTTATTCCAGTGCTTCATTCTCCTTCCAATTAAGCTGCAGTTTATACCTATTATTTCTAGGCAGAGAACATGAAGAATGGATTATTCCCTCTTTTTGAAACCATCCTTTATGTATTTGAAGATTGTTGTGTTCCTGCAATCCTCTGCTTTCCAGGTTAAATAACCCAATTTGTTCAATCATTTTTCATAGGTCACATTTTCAAACACCTGACATTCCCATTTTTTCTCCACTGAATTCTATCCAACTGTTCCATGTATAATTGGCAAATTACTCTAAATGAAGCCTTTAAATGCTGAATCAATAGGAAGAATTCCTTCATGTCTTAGAGACTACACTTAAGGTTATAAATTCTCTTTGATCCCAAAGAAGTGTGGTCTTTTCTCCCATCAATATGACACTGCTGAATCATGTTGAGCTAGTCCACTGTATGCCCAACTTTAACCCCTATGTCCTTTCTTGCAGAACTGCTCTTTAAATTACTTTCACCCATTCTGTCTATGAAACATATAGCTCCTGGCTAATGTATGCTTCTCCATTGATCAGTATCTGATTATTTTCAGATACTACCTCCAATTTGTCAAGATCATTTTAAATTGTTATACCATTCTCAGTATATTCACCCTCAGCTTTTTTCCATCTACAAATTTAATAACTGAGCTCTGTACTCCATCATCTTGGTTATTAATGAAAGTATTGAACAGCATATAGAAACAGATGCTGCTATATACATCCTTCTATTTTGACAATGATCCATCAGTAAATACTTTCACAGTATTGTTTTCAAACCAGTTCTGAATCTATATTCACACAGCTCACATTTCTTTGACAAGCATATAAGGTTGCCGTTGTAGAATGCTAGAAATCTTTCTAAAATGAAGGTACAGTAGGTATAAAAGCCTTTAGTCCATCACGCCTGATTTCCTGTTAATGAAGGACATATTAGCTAACCGAAAATATCACGTACAATTGACTCAAAACAAAATGCAAAGTCTAACTGGGTGAAATCCTTGCAATGGGTTGTCATTATCAAATTGTGATTCTCTTCCCACCATGGGGTTGTCTTCCCTCCTGCTCATTCTTCTTTTACCTAGACTCCACAGTGTCTTCGGAATTCGAGGTACTTGCCATGCCTCTTTAAGTAGGAGAGAAGTTTGAGCTGCATTTAGCTTTTCTTAAATGAAAAAAATGTTGCACATTGAATCATAGAATCATAGAATGGTTTGGATTGAATGGGACCTTTAAGATCATCTCATTCCAACCCCCCTGCTATGGCACGGACACCTCTCTCTAGACCAGATTGCTTCAAAGCCCATCCAGCCTGACTTTGAGCACCTCCAGGGAGAGGGCATTCACAGCCTCACTGGGTAACCTGTTCCAGTACCTCAGCACTCTCACAGTAAAGAATTTCTTCCTAATATCTAGACTAATTCTACACTCTGCCAGTTTAAAGCCATTGAGAAACAAAATGTTAAGTAGTTAGAGAACAATGTATGGCAGAAGATTCAAAATATATACATGTGATAAGGGAAGCTAAAGGTGACAGAAGAGTCTGTGGATGGTGGAGTTGGGTCAAATGAGAAATTGCCTTTAAGTTTATTTTGAACAAGTGAAATTCTAACAATGGTGTAGACTCATTACTTGACAAAGATGGTAGATTCATTCACAGCGATACAGAACTAAAAATGTTCATGAAACCTTTCCATTCAGTATTTGAAATGAAGGATTACAGAAGGATGATCCTTGCACAATGAAGTACTTTCTAGGTTATTTGCGACAAAGAACATTAAACAGCTAACTGCATTTAATCATTTCTTCATGCAGGCTGGGAAAACTTGCATCTAGTTCATAAAGGAACTGCATAAGGATCTCTCTGTCTCACTTATCAGTCATTAAATTCTGGGCTACCCCAGAAATTCCAGAAGATAGAAGGAATGACGTTCTGCCAAGAGTCTAAGGAAGCAGGTGCTATGAACAGGATAAATTCAGGAGAGGAAGATCTACTCAAGAGGCAGCATATGGTTTTAGATAGAATTTCATAGTGTAACAAACTTGCAACAGATTTATCAAAATTACTTTAAAAATATAGAAGAATCTGATATTTTGCCCATTTAAAACAGATGGCAGGCACTGCAATGTTTCCAGACGCCAGCTTCGAGTTTTGAAGGAGGCTTAAAATGAGGTAAAACAAAAAAGTAATTGAGCTGTCAGACATACTCTCTAGTAAACAATTATTCATAACAAATCACTTGTCACCTATCCATCAGTTATATGAGGAGAAGTCAAAAATTATCCTGATGTAATTGGCATAAGTTACAGTACTTTAACAAATCAGAGAAAATACATATCCTCCTGAACTATGTTTGGATATGTATCATATTATTGTGTTTATGCATTTACAAATATTATCATCGAAGCAGCCTTCAAGACATGCTTCGTATAAGCATTCTGCATTATCATCAGTCTTGTGATCCTACTTATACTGAGTTATGCAAATTCAAACTTTGCCTATAATTATCAGAAAATGAAAAATTGCCATATCAAAGTCCAGTCACATTGCAGAAGAGCTGATGGAGCCCACAGGGAAGTTTGCCATTCTCTAAAAGTCAGTCCCACAGAAAATGCTTGAAACTAGAAAGGCAAGAACAGAGACCTCAGAACCAACCATTCCTGAAAGTTTGGTTGTCAACTTTTATAGTCACTCAGCTTTAGTCCAACTGAGAATAGGACAGGAATTGAAAGTTGGAGTTAAAGCAAATCCAAATTACATTCATAAACAAAACCGAACAAGTCAGGAAATCAAAACTATCTACTGGGCCTTCAGCTCAGAGGACATGGATGAGGGTTTCTGTGGCTTCTGCATGGAGCTGGTACTTTTACTTGCCCTCACAAATCCTTATTTATTTATTTATTTTTAATCCATAGGTGAAGTCTCTTGGATACTAGATCTTGATCCATCCCCCAACACCAATGTTGCAAACATCTGGCTTCTTACATTTCTATGAAAAATGCATCCCTGGAAGACTGAAACTGAATTCAGAGAGCGTAATTCATCTTGCCCCAGAGGTATTTCAAGAACATGATTCATGTAGTCCTAAAGTAAGAACCTAAACTAGGTCAGAGGAATCGAAACTTAAAATCCCTATTTCTCTCCCTTTTCTATAAATAGACCTTCAGTGACCCTTCAAGAACCAATGTCTTCCCTGTAACTAAATGTAGGAGACAAAAGCCCAAAACCCACACTACCACCTAGATTAGGTGATTTCATTTTATTATCAGTTCTCAGCTCTAACAACCTAACATACACTAGCAACACATTACTTACCTGTTTTTGTGAGAACTTTTCTCACAGTATTAGTCTATTATTTTAAAGGTCTGAAGTTTGGATTCTTCTACAAGCGTTACCCACAACTCAAAGCTTTAAGCACTTATTTATTACCACAGCAAGAATGTCTAGACACCTGCATAAGTAAGTCTACCCACTGCACAGACTACAGTTCTAAGCCTGTGGATCAACATATTCTCATTTTTCAGCTCTGTGTACAAGATCAACTTTTAATTCCTTTGCACTAACATCTGAACCATTTTTGGCTCTGCTCCATATCCTATTTTAAGTCAGAATGTCCTCCAGGTCATAAATGAAGGACATAATACTTTGTTTCACTTGTAAATGTCAGGAAATGCAGCATTATCACCTATGTTACCAGTAGCAGTAATGACACTGCAGACTAGACTGCTCTGTCTTCATCAAAGGCCACGCATCAGCTGAGACACAGTGCTGCGAATAACCCGAGCCAAATATCAGTACAAAGAGCTCTTTATCAGTGTAGGTCAGTGCTAGAGCTCATTTCAGCAAACATCTACAAATTGCACTTCACCAGAAAAAAATTTTCTTCTTCTCAAAGAACTTTTTTTTTTTGCAGAGTGCAAAGAAGACATGTGAATGTACTGTGATCCACATGCCTAAGTGTGCACACAACAAGCTCTTCATAGCTTGCTGAATATTTATACAAACCTCTCTCCTCATACCATTTTGGTTTGCTTTTGCAATAATTCTTTCGAGTCCTTCCAAGCCAACCTTACATTCTGCCTTTTCAGACACTGTAAGAAAGACAGCAGACTGAAATGTGCCAAAGACATCATAAAGCAGCATAAACAAATCCAGCAACAGAGGTCACTATACAGTAAGACCAGTGCTGGATTCTAGCCATACATGTACTGGAAAGAAATCCCTGCAGGGAAGAAGTCTTTAATTTGTCCTCAGTTCACATATGTCTGAGACAGCTACACAGAAATATCCCATGTTTCAGGGAAGAATTCTCAGAATGACAAGCTACATTCACCAGCCTTTTAAGTATAGGTTTCTCCTATTGTGTGTACAATATTAAAGAATTTGCAGTTTTTTAATTTTTATTTCTTAAGCTAATTTTTAGAGTAATCTGTAATTAGTTAGCATTTTTTTTCCTCTTTGCCAGTAGTTAGTGGGGAGGGAAGTTTATGAAAACAAGCTCCAAACTGAAATCTAATTGCTCAACACTGAAATCTAATAAGCTTTCTATCTGGCTTATGTCTACAACTAGGACATTTAAATAATGCATTCTACCTCTGGTTTTGTGTCATGGCTGCTGCCTTATATGTTTTTCTGTAAGTTCTTCATAATCAAGGAAGGATGCATTCAGAGCATCTTCGTAATCAAGGAAGGATGAATTAAGAGCACTTTTGTGTTTGTACTGAAATTGCAAACCATAATAAATTAATTTCCATCAAAATTATTAAGTGAAACTTCCCCCAGTGGAATCCTCTTGCTCTTTTTTCTCATATGCAGATATACAAAAGAAATATCTTGAGCTACTATGCACCATCTGGGTAAATGTCAGCTAGGTCCCTACCTAGAGGGTTTGGGGTTTATTTCTCAAGAGGGAGGGTGTTGGTTTTGCTTTTCTTGCCTACAGTTTGCACAGCTGAATAATTTAAAAAGGTCTACGTGCTGAAAGATAAAATGAAGATGGAGTATATTGTTTCTGGCTACAATCCCCACTGCATGTAGGTGGCATTTTCTGCTAATACAGCTTGCAGTAGCATTGCTAACAAAAATACATTTGAATCATCATAATTAAGGCTGTGTCAAGTGAGACTTTTCTTAACATAAATTACGTACACAAATAATACTGTGCACAAGTACCAATAATACGTATTTAATTCCTGTATCTCTTTTATCTATATCTATCTATCGCTTTTATCTATATCTATCTATCTTTCAGTGAGCTCACTAAAATTACTGGGTCCTAAATATCAGATCAAAACAGCAACCAGATAGATACTCTGTGCAAACATTTCTTGCATTTGAAACACGGGATTTTTTCCACATAATAAGCTGACAAAAGGAATTGAACCTCAAATTGTCTTCCCATCAGCCAGCAGGGCTGACAGAGGTGAGGGTCCATGTAAATAGAGTACAAAGGTGTTACATGGGGTTTTGACCAAATTGAAGAATTTGCAGTACAAATAAGGGAAAAAGAATTTTGGAAAGGTCAAAGTGAAGGAGCGTTATGCCCAGCACCAGGGAATGCTAAAGCTCCAAAACGATTCAAGATCCCTGGTTTATCTAAATGATGTGTTTTCTGTTTATGCTATAGAGGAAGGTGCTTCTTTTGAAGAAATGCCATGATTCTGCACGAGGTGCTAGTACCGTGTTTTTGTCTCATGGGTTTTGTTCTTGTCTGCACTCCCAATTTTGTGTACAATTCAACCGTGATTTTCTTCTGCACAAAATTCAATCTTGGGTTAAAAAAAGCTGTCTATGTACAGCTGCATGCTGTCATTCTTCAGAGTGCATCTTCCTGAACTATATACAGTGCTTTATTAACAATGACAGTATTTTGTAATTGAATATCCAGATAAATTCTGTGTTGGGTCAAAATGGTTTATCTACGATCAATCTCCGATTGATTTGCCTGTAGAGCTGAAATATTTGCATATCTCCTCTAAGACTGAAGCGAACACACTGGGCAGCCTAGTGAAGCATCCCTGAAGAGCCAGTAGTCAGAGAAGGGTCAAGGTGAGGGTTAATACAATACCTGCTAGAGCAGCAGTGAAGTCATCATTCTGAATTTATTCGCAGCTGAGGGACAACCTCATTTACTCCTGTACATTGAGGGAGGAGAGAAAAACAGAAAAAAAAAAGGCATTGGTGGAAATGATAAAAGCGGTAGGGAAAAAAGACTTAGACAAAGGGAAGAAAGTATGAAAGAAGTCTGGGAAAGAAATCCATCCGTAAACAATATATTTCTGTGCAACATTAGGAATCAGCAGCTTGGTTGCTCCTTACTGCCTCAGTGCTGTTCTCTTCCTGCCTTCACTGAACAAGTGAGTCTTTTGCAGGGGGCTGAGTGGAACCTCAGGAAACTACTCAAAGAGCGCCTCTACCTGAAGAGAGGTAGTTACATTCTGTCTGCATAATCTTAGGATCATAGAATCCTTAGAGTTGGAAAGGACCTCTGAAAGCAGTCTAGTCCTGCAGTGAGCAGGGACACAACAGCTAGATCAAGTTGCCCGGTAATTCCTTGTAGATGTTCATCTAACTGTCTAAATGCTGCCTAACTGTCCTTAAAGCTGTCTATAGTTACGCATTATATCACATCTCCAGGTTGCCTTTTCCAAACCATTACAAGCAGCTTCTATTCTCTAATTTGATCAATTAAAAACTTTTCCTTTCAAGATTACTGTGCCTTTAGATACGGCCAATTGCAAATCCAGGATCTAGCCAAATGAAAACACATATCACAGTTACTTTTTCTCAATTACTTCTCAAAAATTCTTTGAAGATAACCCATTTTTTACATATGCAAAAACTAAAGGAATTCTGTTCAACTTATCCCACTGTAAGTAAAATTTTCAAGACCTTTCAGCATTCAAACTGCTTTGTGTCCCTTCTACTCTCACTCCAAATGCTTTACTGGACTGAGGCAATACTGCAGTATGACACAGCACTCCAACTGAGGTCCTGCAGTCTCAAGGTAAGAAGGAGGATAGCTGCCCATTTCCACAGGGTGAAATTCACATTATACACCACTGTGGGATATCTGTTTCTGGGGATTTTCTTGGCAGAGAGGAAAAGATAAGGCATGATATTGTTGACTTATCTCAATTTATAAGCCATACAACCTACAAATAAGAATTTGTTACTTAAATAGTTGTTCCCTTTTTTATTTGTGCAGTTGATAATTCCTGACTAAATGCTGTTTGTTTCATCTGTCCTCAGTGAACAGCACCCCATTTATCTCAGGCCACACTTTCAATTTTTCAAAATCACTTTAAATTCGAATCCTGCTTTCCAACATACTCACAGTCCCTTGCAGATCTTTAGTAAATCTAATAAGCATGCTCTCAATCCTTTCATTTTTGGAGATCCCCTGAGATTACAGCAGTTTTATGACCTTACAAAATTGTAAGAATATCAGCACTTCAAAGCAGCAACAATCAAAACAGACTTTGAGGATATTTTTGTCCTTAAGAATTCAGTGCAGATCTCCTTGAAGATGGGTTATGCCTACACTTCCTTGAAGAAAGCTATGAGGTCAGTTGTCAGAGTTTTGTGTCCAGCTCCCCTTACCGAGCTCCTTCTACAGGCCCAAGCGTGCCTAGCATCCTCACATATTCTTACCATAGCTCTGTGAAAACATTCTGGGAGCTCACCATGGTTTGCTCAATGATCACTGTGGGTCTTATCCAGCCAAGGATATTCTATGATTCTATTCAATACTTTGCAGCTGCTTTCAAAGGCTTCTGTAACTAAGAAAGGTGTGGCAGCTTTGATACATTATCTCTGGGGATTTAAATTCTTTGGGGAGCATGAGAGTTCAAGGATACTTGTCCTGACCATTCAAAGGGCAGATGTTGATGGAGATGGCCAAAGATCCCAGACGTGAGCCAGGTACCGTGTGAGGAGCAAACAGTGCCTGGGGTTCTGGGAACCACTCCTGCACTCCTGACTTATTAAAATTTAATCTGTCTGAAATATAGCAGCAAGATACAGAACCAGAAAGCAGCAACTGGAACAAGCCCTGCCAGCAGAGCCTTCCTCCTGCTCCCTATAGTAGAGTGACAGACCATCAGATAGTTTCAATGGTCTAATGTCTTATGATTATTCTGCACAGAAACGTAAGATTTTTAGGTACTCAGAGGCAGAATAACATAATTGCCTAGTGCTGCAGACCACCTAAATATTGCCAAATCCCATTCTTTATCCTCCTGGAAATGTAAATGCTCAGACTTTTCAACGGACAAATCCCAAATCATTTTTCTTCAGCTGAAGTGATTCCTAAACTTAAGGAAATGTGATCTCAAACAGAATTTAACTCAGGAATAGGAGTCTATTGCATTTAAATGTTTGTACCTATTGTCTTCAGTTGGTGTTTGTCTAGAAAAAAGGAACAGATAGCTTTATTTCCAAATTGCACACTTACAGGTCTTCCCAACACCTTTGGCTGTGTCACCTACTTCAGTTTAAAGAGTGGCTTCTGAGAAGGCAGAACCATACAGGAGAATCAACTCAAAAGATACAGAATTCAGCCTTTATCTCAGAGATTTCTATAACCTACAACACCACAATGGATATCATATAGATTCTAAAACATCCTGATAACGCTGTTTTAGAAAATATCAACTCAAAACAAAGTGAATGAAGTATAGAAATACAAAAAAATACCCTTGAACAACAGCTGCTGTTTGCTAAATGTGATGCAAAAAGACTTGTTCAGAACTGCTGAGGAGGAGAAGCTAATTAGACATTTGAGAGTCCATCCCCTTCTTTCATTCTCAGTTAATCAAATGAGCAGTGTTAAGGGTCAGAATAACCATCTCACGCTTACACCAAGGGGAAGAACAGGAGACTCTTGTTGGGTTCCTGGTACAGTAAATTAGCAGATGACTTTTTGATAGAAGGAGATGGATCTCCTTTGCTGGAATTAGAAGGAAGAAATATTAGTATTAATAGATCTGTTCATGAAAAGCCCCATCACAATTAGTAATCATCATCTGTCATCATCACAACTTCACCGAGAGATCCTAATCACTCATTCCCTCAATTACTCATAGGAAAAAGAGCAGTATGTTAAAGTGCTGAATGCAGGTCACCCATTTTATGGCTGATACGAGATATAAGATGTCTGTGGCAGATATGAACAATTAATTTTACATTTCCTTAAATTACTGTAAGAAAAAATATACGCCCATTTAAATTGCAGCAGTGTTGAGGCACAGTCATTGAAAGAAACTAGAAAGAGAAAGCACTCTTGTAGGTGCTGAAACTCCAAAGGAAAGAAAAATATCTATTATTTCTGTTTGTCTTTCTCTCTCCTTCATCCTCATCTCCCAAATTCCAAATGTTTTATAACATTGGGTAGATTTTTTTTACCATATGTTCATTAAATTTCATTTTCATTTAATTTCATCATATGTTCATGGGCAGCTCAGAGAGAGTAAAATTAAGTTGTTAGAATATGCAGACAGAAAATCAGAAAAGCAAAAGTCCAGCTTGAACGCAACCTAGCCATTATGATAAAAGAGTACAGAAAGTTTTTTTGCAAATATATTAACAGTAAGAGGAGGCTTAAGGAGCATCTTCATCCTTTATTGGGTGCACTGGGGAACATGACCACTGAGGGTAAGGAAAAGAGTGAGGTTCTCAGTGCCTTTTTACCTCTGTCTTTAAAAGTCAGGCCAGTTATCCTTGTGATACTGTACTCCCTGACCTGGAAGTCTGGAATGGGGAGCAGAATAAACCCCCCACAATTCAAGTGGAAACAGTTAGAAGCTTATTATTCCACCTAGACTGTCACAGACTCATTGGGCAGATGGGATCCAGAGTAGTGTGACGAGGGAGCTGGTGCAGATGATTGCCAGGTCACTTTCCACCAGCTATCGGCATTCCTGGAAAAACAGAGAGGTCTCAGAAAACTGGAGTCTTGCCCACATGACTCCCATCTGCAAGAAGCATCATAAGGAGGATCTAGGGAACTAAAGGCCTGTCAGCCTGGCTTTGGTGCCAAGAAAGGGTGTGGAACAGATCATCTTGAGAGAGATCACACGGCGTGTGCAGGACAACCAGGGGATATGGCCCAGCCATATGGGTCATGACAGGCCTCACCTCCTCTATGATCAAGTGACTTACCTGGTGGATGAAGCTGTTCATGGTGTCTACCTAGACTTTAGCAAAGACTTTGACACTGCACTGTCTCCAACAGTAATCCCCTAGAGAATCTGGCAGCTCGCGGCTTGGGCCGGTACGCTCTGCGTAGTTAAAAACTGGCTGGAGGGCCTGAGCCAGAGTGGTGGAGAATGGAGCTAAATTCAGCTGGCAACTGGTCAGGAGTGTTGTTCCCAAGGGATGGGCACTGTGGCCTGTTCTGTTTAATATCTTCATTGATGATCTGGACAAGGGGGATTGAGTGCACCCTCAGTAAGTTTGCAGATGACACAGCATTGGAAGGAAATGGCAATCTGCCTGGGAGCAAGGAAGGCCCTTCAGAGGGATCTGAACAGGCTCGATCGCTAGACTGAGGCCAGTGAGATGAAGTTCAGCAAGACCAAGTGCGGAGTCCTGCAGTTTGGCCACAACAACCCCAGGCAAAGCTACAGGCTTGCAACAGAGTGGCTGGAAGAAATGGACTTGGGAGTGTTACTTGACGCTTGGCTGACCATGAGCCAGCAGTGTGCCTAGGCCAATGGCCTTATGGCTTATATCAGAAACAGTGCAGCCAGCAGGAGCAGGGAAGTGATTGAGTGATTGCCCCCCTGCTCTATGCTGTGGTGAGGCCACATCTTGAGTACTGTGTTCAGTTTTGAGCCCGTCAAAACAAGAAAGTCATCGAGGCCCTGGAGCAGGTTCAGAGAAGGGCAAAGAAGGTATTGAGAGGTCCGGAGCAAAAAAAAACTTTCACGCTTGTGACAACGCTTCTATGATTTACAGATAACTTGGAATGATGAAAAAGGAGATACAATTATTCATCCCTCCTATAACAAGTAACTTAAAATTCTCTGTGTTCTGTGACCTCATACTGCACAGTCAGATGGGCAGCAGCCAGCCATGAGAGGGAAGGGAACAACTCCACAGTCTTCATCTCCTGGCTGCTACCTGTGAAATCCTCCCTTGAGTCACTGGGGAACACTGAATGCAGGAGGATCAAGTGAGAAGAGTTCAATGTTTCTAAATATGATTGCATATGTGCCTATCTCCAATAAGCTCTGAACCCCTGGTAAGAAAGTTGAAGAGTACATTCTAAAGTCTGGGGTGTCTGACTGCCCACTGGATTAAATAGTGAGCTCTGAAAGGAGCTTATCACGTATTGCAAGTGTCATATCTCAGAGCAAACAAGAAAAAAACAGTACTGTAAATGAACAGATTGAGATGTGACCAAGCTTTCCCTGCTCTTCTCCTACTGACTGGTTGAAGAAGGCTTAGTTACACCATGGTATATTGACCTCCAACTCTTTCATACTGATTTGATAGCAGATAGTTATACCATATGCTTTATATTTTCTGGCTCAAGAGTTCTTTACCACCGTCGCAGTGTTTTGAGCTTGTAGGTCTCACATTTCCGATATTTTGTATGTGCTTCTTGCCACTTTCTACCATTTACTACCAGTATTGTCAACAACATCTACTATAATCCTGGCCAGAGAAGCTGTGGGTGCCCCGTCTCTGGAGACTCTCAAATTCAGGCTGGATGGGGCCCATAGCAGTCTGAGCTGGTGTGTGGCAGCCCCGCCCACAGCGTGGAGTTTGGAACAAGACAATCTTTAAGGTCCATTTCAACTTCAGCCATTCTGTGATACTATGATTTTTTTGTTAGTTAGTATAAACTAAGAAAACAAATCGGCATGCCTTATTGCAAAAAGTAATAAACAGCTACATAATTCAGAGATCACTGTTTGACCTTCATGGTAATCTGAGATGCAATTACTTAAATATTGTCTGATTAGCAGAACAAAAGATTAAATACCCTTCAAAGTTAAAACTAGAACATAGTTTGTATGCATGGTGTCACCATCTCTTTTTATTCCACAGAAGAAAATTATGTAAACATTATTTGGATGCAATAACATTTAGTGCCCTCATGTTTATTCTAACAAATTCATTATTTTCTTTGCAGTCAATTTTAGCAGTGATCTTTTATTAGAATACATAGTCTGTGTTTTCATTTAATTTTCTGTGGGCCTTTTTTGTTTGGCTCATTTATCTTTCCTTATCCCTTGAAACCATCTACAGTAATTCAGTTCACTACAGCTAGACCTTCTGACAGAGCAGGAAGTAACCAGCTCCAGGTACAGCTGATTCCAAAGTCTGCCAAAGAGAATCTCTTGATTCTATTTTAATGCTTTTTAGGTTATTGGATACTTTTTGTTAGCATTTCTTTGGCCTTCATCCTGTCAAAGAGTTACTCCTTCCTCTTTCCTATCTACTGGAATGCAGTATGAGCAGTGTTGCATAGACAAATTGCAGCAAGCCATTAAAATAAAGCTCTCATTTGGTTTGTTGTGCCTACTACTAGTAATAAGCCTAGTAATATCTGTTTTTCTCAAGTTCTGTTTAAAAAGCAGCTGATTCTAGAAGCTATATTGTAGTTTATGGTCAAGTTAGGCTACTTAGTCATTTGAGTCATTTGTCTTTTCCTGTCAAAACCAGCGTTCATTAAAGTTTCTCAAGTGACAGGTATGCACAGAAAAATGAATGGGATACAAGTGGAGCAGACACTGTCCAAGCTGCCTAGGCTATCTAATAGTGCATTATGTATCTGCTCCAGAGTATCATCTTAGATAGGGAAGCCTTTTCTCATAGAACGAGACACAGTTCATAAGAGTTTTTTTGTTATCTGAATGTATGGATGGTACTTCACTGATAACACCTGGCTGGTACTTCCGTTGTGCAGGAAAACTCAAATGCTGACATTTATTTTTGCTCTTGAATTGGAATGAAGACAAAAATCTCCAAAATCTCTTACACAATAAAGCAAACAGAAAAATACATATACAGCTTCAGATGGCAACATTCAATGAAAACAAATGCTTCTCTTGGATTTTGACCTGCCCCAAATATTTGGAATCCATATTATTCAGTTTAGTTTTGGCCTGACAATTGCTGCCAACTACCAAATGTAAAGTGAAACACAGCCACAAGAATTTCTGTTTAATGTTTGGCCTGACGTTGTTAACATCACTGTTTTCTTTGTGTTTCTCCAACATTTTTTTATTTATTTCTCCAAAGAAAAGCTATTAACCCTAATCTTCAGTGACCCTTGTGGACTATCACAACCCCTTTCCCATTCAGTGCTGAGAAGTTAACTCCAATCCAAACCAAATAGCCCACACTGACATCTTCCTCCTACTCTTCAAATGTTTTTTTTTTTTTCCTTCTCTTTGTGTTCCCCTTGTACTTGATTGGAATTCCCTGTACACGTTTGCAGAAATAATAAATAATTCCCATTCAGATTCCTTCTTTATGCTCACCTTTGCTTGGAAAACACCTAGAAAATGAGAGTGAATTGGCTTTTGCTGTGTTGAGATCACTGTCTATCAATCCGACTAATACTGTTTTATTATTTATATTTACCTCCTTATCTCACTGTATTCATACACAGTTTGGACTTCAATATTTGTAGGTAAAGTGGAATAAGTCCTGTCTCTTTTCATAATAAACTGAAATCCATATCTGTGTAGGGATTCTCAAATATTATTTGCATAATAAAGATGGAATGAAAGAAAAGACTTACTTTAACCCAGATACGTAGCATTTCTTGCATAGAATATTTTAAAGCATCGGATACATTACTAATTAAACAAGTATGTCTATGAATTTTAAGTGGGCTTCTTTAGAATGTGCTCTAGTGCATTAGAAACAATATTGCATAGAGTGGCTACAATTAACTGTTAATAATTGTTTTTTAAATAATTTATTTTTGAGTGTCTGACATTATAAACTCAATGTGGCATTGAGATTAAAATTTTGTAATGACAAAATTTGAAAGGGCTACCTGCTGAACTATGAGACTTTGTACCTAGGGAAATAAATTACATTCTAGTCCACATGCGTCTGTAAAATAGATGTCATTTAGGAGAAGCTCTTAAAAAGAGATTTCTTAATTGGAAAAACATCCTTTTCAGTCACAAGTGGCTGAACTGAAGTGTGTCCTCAGAATATCAATATGAGCTGAAGCTATTAAAATGTCATGTTTAACCTTTTTAAAAAGCCTAATTTAATTAGAAAATAATAATTAGGGTATTCTTACCAGTAAGAAATGCCTGCCTCAAATGAACTTCCTGTACACTCTCAATTTCAATGGATAATACTGTTGGAAAAGATTCAGCATATGAATAATGAGACTGAGTTTGCAAATACTGTGATTAACTTACAGGTTTTGCTATTGGAGGTAATTACTGGAGCATGCTGGAGGGCAAAGACAATTAACTTCCTGATCACACCTTGTAAAATGTTTTTGCACATGTCAGCAGCTCTTAAGCATAATATAAAAAAAATAATAATAATCAGAGCAATCAATGTTCTTAGTGCAGTTTGTATGTCTTTCTTGAAATCAGAGAGAGCAGAGATTTTGTGAACTGAAGTGAAAGGCAACCTGGCACCCTGCAGGGTACCTCTTCATTTAAGCCTGTATGACTTAGAGCTTCATTCTGGCTATCATCCTGCAGTAACATTTTCATCCAGATAAAACTATTACATCCCATGTCAGGGCTGGAAATATGATTTCCCTCTAGTGCAGTGGCTGCTGGAATAAGAACAGTAGTATTCAATGAAAATAGATTATTGGAAGAAAATTGTGGTTCCAGGATATAGCTCAACTGAGCAGTATTTGAAGACCAGTTGATGTAACATCATGGAATGGTCACCCACTATCTTCCATAATTAGAAACAAACGTCCAGTGAATCTCATTAGATATGGGACTGGAGAATCACTATCTAGGAAAAATAACACTGCTCTGTTGGAGCACTATTTAGGAAAAATATTGTTGCTGCATTGCAACAGAGTGCTTAGGATGAACAATTTAAAAATACCCTTTTAAGATACAGAAGAACAGTTCTGTTTCCCTTTGCTAGCCAGCAGCAGTGAGATCACACAAGCCAGTCTGTCAGCATACAGCAGTAGTTATTTTGCTTGAGAACTGACCTTTGTCCACATTCTGTTTGTTTTTAATTGGACTGATTCTTGGTTGTGGAGCTATCCTGACCAGATGTCACCTGTCTGGTCATGGTTGGCAGTCAAAGTGTCTTTCAAGAACAAAGATTTTGGCCCTGTGCTCCCTGACAGAGGACCTGGCCTTTGTTACATGCTTTGTATTTAGCCCTGGGGGGAGAAGAGACATGGGATACAAGTTTCTAAAAAGCATTGCCAAAACAAAGTAAAGCAGAGTACTCAGACCTTATTCAGGGACAGGGCACAGGCACCCTGGCCCATGCCAGTAACAGTGAACACAATAATCAGTCCTTTGATATGGTCCCCTTTCTGTTTAAACTACAACACAATGAACTTTTATTTTTGCCGTCAATGCTTCCAGCATGCTTACAGTAACATGGAAGAGACCTAGGCCCTGTGGAAGATAGGTCACATTTAAACATAACCTAAATTTCTCACATTAGGTGTTTAATTAGATTTTACCAGATGAAGAACCAACAAATTTATATGCCAGAGACCTGTGAAAACAGTCACAGCAGCTCTGCACAGTGTTATCCATCATCTTACAAAACAAGGAAGGAACAAGGGCAGGATCTGAATTGTCCTCATCCAAATACAGCAGAGGAATTTCTCTCTGCCTGAGTGTCACGGACCTTCCTCCACACAAAACAGTTGCTGTAGAATTTCTTCACTGAATTTCTCTCTTGTGCCATTGGCTGCACTTTTCAACCATGTCTTCCTGGGTTACTCTGAACCACTGTATTTGGCATGTTCCATACAAAGTACAGAATGATGGTACCAGAGGAGTCGAAAATAAAATGCAATCAGATCTCTATAACTTGACACAGAGACACACATTACGTGTTCTGCATTCAGCTTCAGAAAGCAGGGAGACCAACAGAAGAGATACCTTACAGCTTTGAGACTGCAGTCAGCCTTCCCTCATGCTGAGATTTCAAGAGATAAATGGCTCAAATCAAGCAATGGAAACATTTCAGAACTCTTAGCTCTTTTAAAGCATGATTATGTACTTGCCTCTGTAACAATGGCTAAAGAATTTTGTTAATTTTTTAGCTCTTTTTATACTGATCTATACATACTACAGGAGAGGAGTCAGAGCAGAGATGGGCTGAACTTATACAGCAAAGAATTGCACTCAGTCCTGTCTCTGTGGCTGGAATTTCCTTCTCTTCCTGTGCTGGCTGGGATGTCTCTGCAGGGTTCTCAGACTATCCACCTGATCCATGCCTCTGTTTGAACAGGACCCTTCGCAGCACAGCATCATTTACTGACATGCTCCCCTCTGTGCTCTGCACCCCATTGATCGCCTTGTTTGGGGTGCTGGGAACAGCTTCTAGCAGTGTGGCTATGCAAAACAGCATGTGAGACTCCTGCAAAGTCATTGACCGCTCCGCTCTAAAAATCAGTGCAACTCCAGCTTCAAACGTACAGCTTTTGCTACAGAACACCTGTGGTATGGTGATGAAAGGAGAAGTGTAGCTCCCAAAGGCATGAAGAACAGCAGTGTTAAAGGTGTGATGGGACCATGTGGGATACAACAAGATTTAGGGCACTGTAATCACAGGAGCTGATCATCCAGAAGGCGGCCTCTGACAGCGCTGACCATTGCCGTGGCTCTGAGAAGATTTTCAGAATTGCTTCTCTCTTCCCACCACTTGGCTGCCACTGCTGGTTATCCACAAGCACACCCTGTTCTGCCCTTTCCTGCTGAGCTGTTTGGTCAGGGTGATGAAGAGCTACTTCAAACAAGGCATTCTTATTAAGCATAAAACCGTATAACAAAGTGATACAAAGTGTGCACCTGTTCAGGAGAGCTGAAGTGCTGCTCTGAGAGCGGGTAAATGAATGGATGCTTCTTTGCCATGCAAACCTGGAGTGGGAGGATTTCACAGTTTTGAAAGGTTATTTAAGCAGTGGTGTTTTGAACAAGTCTGCACCACAATAAGTACCACAGAATGCAGTCTTATCTAAATCAGTTTTATAGCAGATAAAGGTTCTTGTAGCAAAGAGCTCAGTGAATGACATAAAACCCACCTATGAAATCAGGGAAGCGTTTGATCAGTAATATCATCAGTGCTTCCTAAGCTCATTAGTTTAAAGCTGTCTCAGGTATGTCTGTGCTGTAATGCAGACACAAAAATAACTACAGGTCTTGCATCAGTGCATGCAACCTTCCCAGCCTTGTGCAGGGTGGATATGCAGTGGTTAAATCCAACAACTCTGTGTTGCTAAATTACAGGATTTTAGTTCCTCTAAGCAGTAGTGCAATCTTATGCATGCTCATGCTTCTACTGAAGACTGAAAACTCTGTACAAGAACTTGGTGCTTGGTATTAAGTGCTAAGTTTTGACTGTGACAAAACAGAGCTTCCAACAGTCATGAGATGTCTGCACTGCCAACAGTATTCCTGTTTACTGAGATCTCCCCCTTGTCCTGGCACCTGACAAGATCAGTCCCCAGACTTTTTCTAGGTCAACAGAAAATGCAGTCCCAAAGACTTTTTATCACTCAAAACTAAATGAAGGAGGCAGCAACATGTCTTAGGAACACGAAGCTCTCTTATGAAGTGCAAATGTGATAGCCCACTCTGCTTCATTCTCTTGCTCTCTGAAATTCAGCTTCTTTCACCTTTGTGCTCTTCTAGCTAGCAAAGTCCTTTTCTCCTTCTACAGACTCTTTTGAGATGCAGTCCTACCATATTTTGTGTTTCAGTACACAGACTCTCTGGGGATTGTAACATTTTCAAGGCTGTCATAATGTTTTATACATCAAATATAATAAAATGTATTCACTGTACATTTGCTTATTAATCTCGTAATCTCTTAGTCACCTCTACTTCTTGCTACAGACAATCCATGACATTAAAAATACAGAAGACAGATTTAGTAGATGCACTAAGTCCTTCCCAGCCACCACATGTCAGCCATTATCAAATTAAAATCCTAACTAAAAATCCCTAACTTAATTTATCAAATTAAAATCCTAACTTAAAATCCCACTAAAAAAGATAGTATGTCATCTTTGTTGGTTGTGTATGGTGCCATAATCTTCATGTGAAGATAACATCCCTTCTGCTTCTAACCCATAATAGTCCACATTACATAGACTTCTTTTCTTTTTTGGAGGAGGAGGGAGGAGGGAGTGAGGAGAGAGGGGGAGGTTATGTTCAAAACTCATAGGATCACAAGGATTTGAATACAAATTCACAAATCACTGTTCACAGAAATGCTATCACACAAATCCACCACAGCTCATGAGCACTTTGTGCATTTGTTTCCCAGGTGTGCTATTTCAAACATAAAAATGGGCTTTTGATCAGGACGGCTGGAACCATGGGCTATTTTTCACTTTGCAGAACAGGGTCAGATAGCCAACTAACAGGTGAATGGTCTTTTTTAAGTGACATTTGTATACATCAGACACAGTGAATGCCATTGCAAGCACCTTATTATCCTTGTTCAGTCATGGAAAACACAGCTGCAGCAAGACTTGGCAAGAAATCAGCTATTGCGAAAGTAAGTGTAAAACTACAGTCAGTGGCTTTGAAAAAGCAACACAGACCCGAAGCTGCTGCACTGAAGTGGCAATTGCTGCTTCAATTTCACACTGGAAATTACTAGTATGGGAGAAGCACAGAGGAGCCCAAGTCAAGGACTAGACCCTATCATCAGGAGGGCTGCACAGATAGTGATTGAGAACAGAAGCAGTCACTACCCAATTACCACTTATGTAAAAAGTAAAGATCACAAGGGGATGAAAACAAGGGGATGTTCACTCACTCATGTACACAAAGATAACATTTGTAATGAAAAGCTATTTTTTAAACAGACCCGGGAGTAAAATGCCTACTCTTTTGTTAAAAGCAAACAAGTAATAAATACCTTTTTACAAAATGTGTCCTTGAAAGTATATGAATACCTAACTGCTTGGTACAATGGATATGAGTTTTTTGTCTTTCTGTCTCCTTGGGATGAAATCTCCTGTTTTGATCCATTTTCAGAATTAACTAACAAACATGCTATTCAGAATAACTGCAGGATTGTAAGATTTTATTTTTGCAGCTCAAAACTAGCACATAATAATAAATACAGAGTCTGCACCCCCTCACACTGAAGTTCTTCCAAACAGAAATTCTAACATATGGCAGCTCTCAGTATCTTATAACTTGCATTGTGATTCTAAGTGTGAAATCCCCTATGGCTCTCTGAAAGAATACATATAATGAATTCAACGCATTATTTATGTAAAAATCCATCCTGTTGAATATTCTGCTCTTAGAAGACATAGCTTTCAAAATTAGATTTGCCAATAAGACTTCCTTCCTTCATTGATAATCAGCAGTGTATTCCAGTCATTCCCCTCAATTTATTCATGGCAATGGAGGAGAAGGAGAGGTCTACTAAGGAGTAATCTCTGCTCCACAGGATCACTCAGGGAAATCTATTCAAGGGAAAGAATATAAAAAGGATTATGCCTTGTGCACGTAAATTAGAGGTAAAACAAATAATACTTACACTTGCGAATTTGATAAACAGAATCACCATTTTTTAAGAGTTAAAGTAAAGCTGGTAGCAAAGAACAGAAAGGCTTGGGGCACCTTTGAGTGTCACTAAATTACTAATTGGCAGTGCTAAAGCATAGTGCTGGGGTTTAATCCAGAAGGTGGCTGATCACCACACACTCCCACCCTTTCCCAGTGCGATGGAGTAGAGTATCAGGAAAAAAAAATAATAAAACTTACAGATTGAGTTAAAACTATTTATTAAGATAAAGAAAAGTAAGAAGGAAAAAAAAAAAAAAAAAGAAGAGTTATGACAAATATATGCATGTGTATATATATATAACAAATGATACACAGGCAATTGCTGATCAGCCAATGACTGATGCCCAGTTAGCCGCTGAGCAGCGGAGACACACTGATACATAGATTAATTTAATCTTACTCACCATCAGTCTCGCAGATCACTCACCTAGTGGCCCTTCTTCCTCCTCCCAGGTGGTAGATATTAGCCTAATTTCATAGAGGAAGTATTACAGAATCATTGTGGAGTATACTGATGTTTTTATCTTTTGAGATGTACGTTAGTGGTCATGCATCTAGAAGTGTTCTGGATTCATTTAGCAGAGGCAGACAGGAAATTTTCAATATAGTTGTATATACCACTACAGAGCTCTTCTGTCTTCCCACCTATCTGTTCTTCTGCAGTTAAAGCAGTGACTGCATCTGCTTCAGGTACTAAAATCTGTAGTTGCACAGAGCTCAACTTTGGACTGCTAGTAAAATCCATGCAAGTTTTTTCTGTCAAGGCTGGCTCAACCTGCTTTTATGGTAGATAGTTCACTTACAGAAGTCCCTTTTAGTAATTCAATATTGAACTTTAATGGCAGAATTATCTCCATTCTTATTCTAAGGAATACTTTGAACAGGCATTGAAATTCTACTGCCTTTAGAAGGACCAGAGCATGAGATCATGTGTACCTGATTTGTGGCGAGCCCTCTCATTTCTGCTCATGCCACCTCCAAAGGCAGTGTAAGCACAGCAGTGGGAGAAAGCTCTGGTGCTTACAATGGTTCCAAAGGCAGTGTAAGCACAGCAGTGGGAGAAAGCTCTGGTGCTTACACTGGTTCACCTAGAAAACCTCACTGGTGAGTGGGCATCTTGAGATCAGAGCTGCAGAACTGTGACCCCCTGGAAGGGCTGCTGCTTCTCCAGTGTGGCAGGTGCAGTATTACACTTCGAGCAGTTCCAGCACTCAGACTTACTATAGCTGCTTTCTTTAATCAAAATTCCAGTATGGTTAGACTACAGCTTTATTAAAACTTTATAAAAACTTGAATTATTTTCCTAGGAATTAAGAATTAGTGACTGATGCCTACCCGCTACATACTTTATGATATTTTTTTAATACGTGTCACTGTACTCATATTTTAGAGGTTCCTTATTATAAATTGTTTTGCTTTGTGTTGTAGGCGAGCATCCCATGAAAGAAATGTAAATCAAGCACAGCAGACTGAAGGCATATTTTCGAATTTCCATGCAGAAAGCCAGCAAGGTCTAATATCATTTATTTATTTAGATGACACTTCAGAGTTTGTCAATCTTACAGCTGAAGTTTTTCAAATGCCCTAAAAGATGCCCTAGGACTGTTTGTACTGCAAAGATTAATTGTGATCTTTACAGAATACAGAGCAGTTAGACAGCAAGTTCTTCATCAGATTAATCTGAATAAATTAATAAACTTGGCTTTTAATCACACTTCTTTGACTGGCAAAAAAAACTATGATCCCAAAGGATTAATAGGATTAATTTTTTTGTCTTCAGCAGAAGGCAAAATGTTCCTTAGAGATACGTGTTAGGCTGAGTATTGCTCAGGTAACCAACACCCAGTGCACACAGGGGACTTACTCATTCCCTGTCTCAGCGATTATTTCTGAGCAAGCTGTTGATTTAATACTACACGAAGAGGGCAAGACTAATATTCGTTCAGTAACAGTGATGCAAATTAACTGCATCTTTCTGAAAGTCTACTGATTGCAGACCATCTCTTGTTTTATTCAAGCGATTGATATCCTGGTTACATTACCAAGCTGGGTTTTCAGCTCATTTGCTTATGCCTACTGGACCCACTGGCAGCAGCAAGAAAAGCTTATCCATTCAAATAGTCTGGCAAGGTTCTGACTCACAGGATTTCTCATTGTGTGAATTTTGTACAATACTGTACACTGAACAGAACTGTAAAAAGGCTTCTTTACTCATAGCATGTTTTCTTTATGTCTGTATTTGCTAAGATCTGAGTTTCTGTTGCCATGCAAATATGTAACGTGGTACAAATAGCACTGGGTTCTCATCAATAATCCACATGCAACAAGATAATGAAAACAGAGGTTTCATGGCTGCGAGCTCCCAGCATTCAATCTACCTGTGTGAGAATGCCACAAGCACAGGGATGCAGAGAAAACCAGATCAATACCACCCAAGCTGCTACCCCTCTGCTTCAAGGCAGAAAGAGCAGGGCAGGCATCTGGATTGGGAAAGCCTCTAGAGTGCACAGGTCCAAGTGGATTCCTGGGTTCTTAAAGCACCTAATCACAGTGCATGCAATTAATGGTGTTTTTGTAACAGATGTCCTTCCATTTATTTTTTCTCACCTACCAAATGAAAAAGACAGAGAATTTTTTCCTGCCTTCAGCCAATCTCTGGAGTGAGGCAGATTTTCAGATTTTTTCTCAGGCATTCAGACGTCACACTGCCAGCCCCACGGCACTGCACTGCTCAAGAGAGGCTGAGGGCAAAAGACATGCAGGAGAAGAAAGAAAAACAGCATCTGAAGCACGAGGAGGTAGAGAGACTTGCAATGGGGCATGCAAGGATTTCCTTTTTCAGGATCAATTTGGATCTTGCCCATCTCTTACCCAGCTCTGGACTTTGTGCACTGTGGGAGTGCAGGAGTCTGATGGGACAAGTTTTCAGATGGATGTGTCACTTGGTGGGAAGGGAGAGCTAGAGCCACAGCTGAGATGTCTGCTGTGGAACAGGAAAGTAATTTGTGAGCTACAAAAGATACCTATGCTGATAGAGAATGCAAACAGGGAAAAGGTCACACAAAGAAAGAGAAACAGATTTGTCTGAGGCAGCTCATCTGGTTACATGAATGTGCCTCCTGCACTGACAAGCTCGTTTGTGCAGTGTTCACCTGTATTAATGACATGGCAGTGGGAGGTGGCATTCTGCTCTGAGGGCAACTTCAAAAGGAGGAAAATGTTCATCTTTTTCTATTTCAGTTACAGAAACTGCTTAGAAAACACACAAAAAGGATCAGATTTCCACTGGAGAAAGAACAGCTCTGTGATGCCTGGACAAGCAAAGAATCCATTGGAAAAATGTATTCCTTTTGTGCTGCCACAAAAAGGCTGCATGCTGGGGCCTGGATCACAGACTGGCACCGGGAGAAGACGTCTGCTGCCTGCTTGAGCAGTGCACGAGCCATGGGAGCTGATTTACTGCAGTGCGTGAAGGCTACTGCTGGATGCCACCTAGTGTGTTCACATGTTATATGAAACAAAGAAACAAATCCCTTTTAAAGACCACACAGTCAATCTGTAGTACAAGGACTAGCAGTTCCTTACAAAACATCACAAAATTTTTTCTTTTTATAAAAAAGAAAACTAAACAAGCCTATCACTTACATACATAAATTCCAAAGCAGCATACGCCTATTAGCAGGCATAGTCAATGGTCAGCTCTCCTCCTGGAATACAGATATTCACTGGGGTTCAACTCAGCACTCAATATTCAAAGTAGTCCCAAGTTTTCATAGAATCATAGCATGGCCTGGGTTGAAAAAGACCACAATGATCACCTAGTTTCAACCCCCTGCTATGCGCAGGGTCGCCGACCACCAGATCAGGCTTCCCAGAGCCACATCCAGTCTGGCCTTGAATGCCTCCAGGGATGGCATCTCTCAGCTTTCTTCATAGTAGAGATGCTCCAGTCCTCTGATCATCTTAGTGGCCCTTCTCTGGACCACTCCAAGAGCTCCACGTCCTGGGTCCCCAGGCCTGGACGCAGTGCTGCAGATGGGGCCTCACAAGAGCCGAGTAGAGGGGGACAATCACCTCCCTCTGTCTGCTGGCCACCGCTTTTTTAATGCAGCCCACAACACAGTTGGCCTTCTGGGCTGCAAGCACACACTGCTGGCTCATGTCCAGCCTCTTGTCCAATGGGACTCCCAAGTCCTTCTGTGCAGGGCTGCTCCCAAGGAGATCTTCCTCCAGTTTGTATAAATGCTTGGGATTGCCCGGGCTGGAGTGCAACACCTTGCTGAACCTCATTATGTTTTCACAGGCCCACTTCTCCAGCCTGTCCAGGTCCCTCTGGATGGCTTCCCTTCTCTCCACTGTACCAACTGCACTGCTCAGCTTGGTGTCGTCTGCAAACTTGCTGAGGGTGCACTTGATGCCATCATCTGTGTCATTGATGAAGATGTTGAAGAGCATCCGTTTCAAGATCAATCTTTGAGGGACTTGTGACCAACCTCCACCCAAACATAGAACCATTGATCACAACCTTTTGGCTGCAATCAGCAAACCATTTCTTAATCCACTGAATAGTCCATCTTTCAAATCCATATCTCTCCAATTTAAAGAGAAGGATGTGGTGAGGGACCATGTCAAAGACTTAGCAGAAGTCCAGGTAGATGACATCCAGAACCTTTCCCCATCTACCTATGCCATTACTCCATCATAGAAGGCCACCAGATTGGTCAGGCGTGATCTGCCCTTGGTGAAGCCATGCTGGCTGTCTTGAATCACCTCTTTGTCTTGTGTGTGCCTTAGCACGGTAACCAGGAGGATCTGCTTTGTGATCTTCCCAGGCAGAGAGGAGAGGCTCACCAGCCTTTAGTTCCCCAGGTCTTCCTTTTTCCCTTTCTTAAAAATGGGAGTAATGCTTCCTTTTTTCCAGTCACTGGGGATTCCACCCGACAGCCATGATTTTTCAAATACGGTGGAGAGCAATAATAACATGAAATAAAATTTCTGGACAAAGGTTCTTTCAAAATTAGTCATCCATTTAAAAAAAAAATTGTGTTGAAAACAAGTAGAAGCTCACTCACTCTGTAAACAAGTTACAGAGACCTATACAAAATAATGATCTTATTGGTTCATTACTTCTGGCTGTGAAACAGCATGGTACAAACACTGTGGAGGAAGAGTAATGCAGATGGATTCCTTATTTTTGTTTTCCAGACACGTCCTTATACCCTGGTCACCTTCGCAGTGTCCAAGAAGCCTCAGAGCCATTGCATTAGGTAGGGTCACATCTCCTGTGCTTGTTCCTTTGCTCTCCCTACAAAGTCACTTATTCGTTGCACGAAAACACAGGGGAATCTCCTCAAAAAGTAGTATAGACAAGTAACAAAATAGCAAATATGGTAAACCCATCATATTACTTGCTTAAAATACATACTTCTTGTGTCTTGTTATTCTGCTAAGATAAAAATAAGTTATCCTATTTAATATTATTATAAAAAAGCCTAAAAATTTATTACTAAAAAAGTCTAAAAATTACTAAAAGAGTCCCTTTGGTCTGAATCATTTCAGATTCTGGGGAAAACACAAAACTGTGATTCTGTTTACTTCAGAACATTATGGCTTGGGTAAAGAAAAAAATCTACAATATAAATGTATTTCCCAATGTCATTTCATTAGGTAAAGAAGTGCTTCATATTAAAGATTCATCTTTCATCTCACAGTCACAGTTTCAGTAGCACTGATCTCTTTATTCTCCTCTCTTTTTCTTTCCTAGTGAAATTCCATTTCTTAAAATAACAGCCTTCTTTGTAAGATGACTATGTTATCATTACCCCAGTAATCTAACTTTGAGATTTCAGACTATTCATTTTAACACCAATTCCAACCTGCCTTTTGATATTCCTTTCTCCCCTGTTCAAACAGGCTTCTGATTGCCCTGGCTCATCACTGAGGGGGCTGATATGGAAGACAAAACCAGCTGACATCCCACCATGTCATTCAGAAAATCCCATGCTCTTCTCTAGCAGCAGCCAGCACCAAGGAGGTTAGGATATGGTCAGATTTCACTGTTAAATTCTCCTAGCCATTATCCAGATACAATTTTTAATCTTTGCATCAAAACAGCAGTTTTGACATGAAAAGGAAAGTTGTAAATCTGTTCAAATCTCAGACCACTCTGCACAAGCATTTTTTCAAAGTAGAGGGGATGCTGTTTTGCTTCTCTATTTGAAGCTGCTGATTTGTCTCTTTACATTGCAGTATGTTTTTCTCCACACGTGATTTACTTTTTCTATTTTAACAGCTGATTATATGTTCTATAGCTATGCCTTCATTTTCATAGTTCCACAGTGATCTGGCTTAATGGGTAACAGGAGGTGTTTTAGTTTCACAAACAACTTTTAATGAGCCTATAGGAGTCCTGGTCAAAGAAGCATTTTCTATTTTTTTCCATTCTGTTTAAAGAAAAAAAAAGTCAATAGAAACGTATGCTCAGCAGCTCCTTTTTAGGTTGCAAGGAAACTTTGTTTGCATTAAAAAAGCATTGTTTACTGGGAATGTGATATGCTCACTGTTCTCTCCTTAAACGAGGCAGGAAAGAGGGAGAAATGCTGCATATTTAAGCACTAGCAGCTTCCTTGTGCTATGCTTTTGTCCCAGTTAGGATTCAGCCTCAGCAGGAGCTTATGTGCAGAGATAGATGATGTATGTTACACTTAAAAAGCTTCCATGCTAGTATTGCTGTCTAGAAGCAAACTTTGTTTTCTGTCTTGCTGCAACTCCCTCTGCCTTTAAAACCTTTCAAACTCTTTCACCAGTATGAACAAGATCAGACGCTGAAAAAAAAACTCACTGGATTTATCACCATTGCCACACTTATTGATTTGTCTAACATGCCAAAATAACAAATCAGCATGGTGATAGCATATTTTAGGTTACAGATTTCAGAGACTCTTGCCATCCATCTCAGCTGTGCACCACCACCGTTTCAGAGAGCAGAGCAGTGAGCACCTGCAAGAGAAGTTCTCACATGTTGTGCCTCAATATGTCATGAACGCAGTAGCCACTAGCAGATAGACATATATGCTTCCATAGCTTATCTTAGAAGCACTTCACAAGTATCATTCATTACACTTCAGCATGCTGTACTGGAGTGAACCAGTAAAAGAAGGGAGAACCATTACACATCAGAACAAGGGAAGAACACATTACAGAGCATATATATAGCACATTTGGTTGCAGGGTAGGATGCTTCTGGGTTTGGAATTAACTTAAATTTTATTTTATTTTATGTAAGACGCTTGAAATTCTTTCCAATTGTGTGCTTTCATTGTTAAGACATTAGGACAGCACATCTAGACTACAATACAAGATTCAATTTTGCAAGCCTTTCCTGTCATGAGAACCCATTTTAGGTGTAGAGGAACTCACTCACCTCTGTGCCTGTGTGTTACACTGCCCTGCACAGCTAGCTAGCACAGCACACAGGCCCAGATGGGCAAAGACAGGCAGCAGCCTGTGAGTTGTTGTGCTTTTTGCTGAAACAGTTCTGCACCACCCTGAACACAAACTCATATTTTGCAGCATATTTCAACTCCAACTAGCAAAGGAATATGAAGAAAAGGAAGCCACAACATCAAAAACAGCAAACCTAAGGTAAATAAATTATAGTAAAAAACAACAGAGTACATGCAGAAAAATAAATAGAGAATGCATATATCCTTATAAGACTGAACCAAGGAAATGGCTTTTCATTCTTCCCACCCCCCCTTTTTTAATCTTTCAGTTATAGGCTCTAAACTTACAACCTATTTTTGTGAATTCAGCAGACACAGTTGCTATGGAAAATACGTAATGCTCCTCCAGGGTAGGCAGCAGATAAAAGTGAGTGTCACAGCTCAAGTCATGGAGGCTCAGTGGGGCAGTGCTTTTCCTCCCTGCCTACCTGAAGAGTATCAGTAATGCTTATGGGCAATGTGCAAATATTAACAAATCAGATGAGAATTTCTGAGCTGGCTGGAAAAGCAAGAACAATACAAATAAGCAGCAGGGGAGGTGAAAAAGCATGCAAATCAATCTATTCTTTCCAGTCCGTAGGTCCCAAGCCTCATTACCTTTGAAACTTTAGCTAGTGCTTAAGCAGCACTCTAGTTTCTTTCTCAAATATGGAGGCAGGGTCTGCCATCCACAATTTAATGAGCATCAAGGAGATCAAAAGAGCCAAGGCAGAGAGATTCCAATTGTCATCTTAAAATAAATTATTTCTGTATTTGTTTATTTATAATTCTTTATCTTCTAATAATTATTTTTATTCCTGTTTTGTACATATATTTGAGAGATGTTTAGAAGAGGATGGCATTACTGCTTTCTAGAGAGATGAGGAAAAATAGTAATGTGTCCTTTATGATCAAAGTAGATTTATATTTATCATATACTGCTTTTCATCTTCAGTACTCTCTGAAAGCATGCATGTATTATACCTTAAAACATTCTGTGAGGTACATAAGATGAGGTCATATTCATTTTCTATGTGGAAAAAAAACTGTGTCAGAGAGAATTTTACTCATCTGTGCATGAGAGGAGTGACAATTGGTCTGAGGGAAGGAAAGTCCAAGCAGGAAAAATAATCAGAGCAATGAGAAGCTTGTTTCTTCTATCATTCCCCATCATTTTAATTCTAAAATCTGGAGGGCTAGAGTAGTATCTTTTTTCAGAGGTAGAGAGGTTAAACTGTAAAATATATATAAAAACATGTATGTATACATAAACCTATGAAAAGGAGAGTACACGTACCAAAGGAAAAACCTGAATGACATTCCTGTTACAAGAGCAAAACTTCAACAAGCAGTCTAAGTTCAGTCTTCCTGCTGAACTAACGGAACAGTCCTAACTAATAGTCACAAGCATTACTTTTTGTTCTGCAGAACTACTGCTCCCACAGCAGAAGCAATAATTATTCAGCACTCAGTTTATTTTTCACTGTCCAACATATACTTCCATCTTGTTTTTAATGTCAAATAGTTAACTGTAGAAACACAAATATCTTTGGGGGTTTCTCCAGGAGGTCCTTGTCTCCGCTAGCTTGAGGAAATGATGTCTGACAGGGTTACACCTTGGGTCAGCAGTCAGAGCTCAGCATTAATAGCTCCAGCACAGACTTCTGTAAAGACAGCGACAAACGTACATCCTGTGACTCAGTCCCTATCGCGGTACAGAAGTGTTTGGTGGCACAACCCTTGGCCTGTCTGCCACTACTCAAAACAGTTTGGCCACTGCATCCCTAACCTCCCTCTCTGTGAACACCCATGCCTCCCAAAAAGAGGAGCAAACCTAGGATACAAACTTTGTGAAGAAAGAGGTGGCTCATATGATACTTATTCTACCATCTAGAGGGGTTGCACAAAACTTAGGCTGAGCTGCATTTATCAGCTTCAGTCCTAACTCATGTATGGGCTGAATGTTCAAGTGCAAAAATATTCTGAAAAAGAATATGGTTAGCAGCTTTTGCTTCATCTATACAGAAAGACAGAGACTTCTATTGAGTGCAGGCTTGATGAACAAACACAGCACAAATATGCATGCAGTGCTAGTGCTCTATTAGTCCTGAGCACAGAGCAGCTCTTCTCAAATGCTAACACATATCATGTAACAGCTTCTACTGACCAATGATATTTCAACCACACTGTACTATAAAATAAAATTTTTCTGTTAAAATTAAAGTGAAAGGTGAATATTTATGTGTACTACTTGGAAGCCAGAGATTTTTCTTCAAACTTGCTGAAACCTGAAAAATTGCACGTTGGCCAGTGCAAAAAGCCAGTGATGAACAGGGTGTATATTCATTGTTGGTATCAGCACGATCCACGGGGTCTTGGAACCACAACGGATCTAGTGGCATTTAGTGACACCTAGTGGCCCATTCTCGCACATGAAAAGTACATAGGAACGGGAGAAAAAACATTGTTCTCTATGTGCATCAAACCAGATGTCTGGGAACAGATTTCAGTGCCCTCAGAAATCACGGTAGAGAAATACACGATGCATAGCTTTGGGGAGGGGACGAGACCTGGCTGAGTCAGGACTTTCGGCATAAAAGTGCTGACAATTGCTTCATGTCTTAAGGGGTACACAACAGGGTACTTCATGGGGATCTAGTGGCTCTCATAACGTTTACAATGTTTTTCTGATCTTTTTTTTTTACGCCCTTTTCCCAACTTGACATAATCTTCTGACGGTGTCCAACTTATGTTTCATTCATTCTAAAAATACACCTTACCTGCCTAAGGAAGGGGTCTTTTCCAGCAGGTGTCACTGTGAAGTAATAAATGCAAAATCCACTCCTACCGGCGGTGTCAGGAGCCGGCAGGGCAGCAAGATTTGAGAGCCTTCAGCAGCAAGCTCTGTGCTAAAACCAAACCCTGAAACAGAGGATGCCATTAAGTCTCGGGGAAGGAAGCCACGGTTTTGCCTAGTGTTCGATGAAGGACACACCCATCCTCCTGCAGCTGGACAGCACGCCCCTGCCTGAGATGCCCTTGGGTTGAGCCACCAGCATCTCAGCAGTGGCAGAGCACTGACTTTTGAATGTCTGAAGCCTTTTACATGGCAAACTCTTGCAGCCACAGGGAGCTGAGTCTATATTTTCTACTTCGGTCTTCATGAAGGCCTTTATTTCTTTTATCTGTAGAACAGGGCTGGTTTTCAGGAGCTGGTTTTCAGAAGCCAGTTAAAACCATGGATGCATGTGCCTGACTAGGGCTGGCGTTAGGGAGTCAGATTTGAAAATGACATTGTCACTTTTTTAATTTGGTTGTAATCATATTTTAAAACTTCGTTGTCAGCAGGACTCCAGCTAAGTTTTGTTAGCTATTTTAAATCTCCCCACTGATTTTGCATTGTTCCTGTTATTAACAATTTGATATCAGTGTGTCTGGGAAATCAGCTAATTCATTTGCACTTTTATGAGCAGTTCAATTATATCACTTATTTCATTACTGTTATACAAAATGTACCATGAGTAGACCTAGACATAGAAATGGATGAGGAAGTTTTTTAGCAGCATTTATTTCTCAGAAAAAATATTAAATATTAATGACATTTTGCAAAACTGCACCACCTTTGATGAACCTTCCTTTTATAAGAGACCAAAGGACAGGAGCTCAGAAACTGACAGCATCTGAAAGCTGATGAGAGGACACCCTGCTTGTCTCTGCATGAGTACTCTACTCCTCCAGACCATACTTGTCTCTGGTTCTTGACTGTTGCCTTTCAGAGTGCCAGGACAATAAAGCTCCACTATACTGGAGATTTTATTTTATTCTCTTTCAAGAAACGATTTTCAAATAGTTGTCACAGAAAGGGAATTTTAATTGCTTTTTTTTCCTATTTAAAAAAAAAAAAAAATCCCTAAAAACTCAAAATCTATCTTCAAGAAGCTTAACCTACTTAGCTTGTCCATGACTGTTAGCATTATTGGAGTGTAGGGGTTACACAAACAAGTCTTTTGCAGATAAGCTCTCATCAGCACATAGTGTTAAATGTAACCTGATTATTCTCAAAGCCTCTGATTCCCACTATAGTGGGAAATGCTGATATTTATTGGCATTAATTAAGATCACACACCTTCGTTGTTCAGCACTCTGAAAAGGTATTTTCAAACAGCAGTGTTCTGTTTTGTCAGTAATTTAGAAATGGCCTGGTAGATTTTGCCCTGTTGTCTTAATTTAATTTAGAAAAAGAAAAGTTTCTTGGTACAATTTGGAAGTTTGAAGCTGTTGTGAATTTCTGCCTTGTACCCCACAAAAACATTTTTGCGAAGACAACACTGTCTCCATGGAGACCTTAAAAAGGTATTTCAAATCAAGTGTCAGCTTTAAATTTTGCTATTTAAAGCATGCAATGTGACATGAGAGAACATATTTCTGAGTGTGACTTTTGTCTTTTGATCTCTGAAGATAAACTTCCTTTTGGTGAGCAGATTACCAAGCACAGGACACAAATTAATTGCTTGTAGTCTGCATTATAATTTTCACTTTTTAAATTACTTTTAATGAAAAAACCCCTTTCCCTTAAAAAAGTTGTAATAAAGTAGCATAAATAAATGTGACCTTTCTTGGACTTTTCCCTCCATTAACTGCTTCTTTTCTTGTGCAAAACTTATCCAGTACCATGAGTGAGAACGTGATTATATAAAGATGTACGAAGCCTACACAACACTACTCAGAAACTTATCAAAGTTTCAGATCTGTGATGTATATGTTATTTTCTTCTTACTCTTCATGACTCAGAAACTCAGTTAAGTAAAAATATTTTAATGTATTTGTGTCTCAGTGAAACATTAACATGTTTAAGAGATCTTCACCTAACTTAAATTCATGTTTTATATGGAAAATTTATGGAGGAGGAGACAGAGGGATGAGGTTTTCTGCTACCTGCAGAAGGGCTCACAGAGACATGCTGATTCCAACTTCAGCTGGAGAGCAGGAACCCCAGCTGTGCAACTAGCATGTGTGGTTCTTGTAGCACAGCTTGGACCCAGCTGATGATACTCTATTCCATTCATCTTGCCATACACAGGACCATGGACATTGTTTGAATTATACTTGATTTGAAAACCAATAGTTGCCTACTCAGTGAAAAATTCTAGGTAATTTGGTAACCACTCAAGAAAGATCGGGAGGAACTGAGGAAAACAGAAAACAGAGTGATTGAGAGCCAGTATGGAATGTTAGATATGTCAGACTTTTCATTCCACTAGCTGCCCATGTTACAGATTAAGAAGAAAAATTTCTAAAGGCTAGTCCATCTCATAAAATTCTTGAGTTGTCAATGCATCTTGTATTATGCTTTTGTGATGTAATTTGCAACGTAGCATAACAAAATTAAAGAAATCCAGACCCTCTTTATTGAGATGTGCAATGAAATGTTTATGTCAAAATCTCTTTTATGTTATAAAATGTCTTTGTTGTGTCTTGCAAGGCTCTGAGATGTTATTAAACATGTTGTGGATGGCTACTGCCCTAATCACTCAAAAGACATAAACATAGCTGCCTCTTCCAAGATCAAATTCCCTTGTAATGAATAGTGGGAAGAAAGGTGAATCATTATATTTCTTCATAATTCTTCCTCTAACTCATTATAAAAAGGAAAAACAAACTAGAAACTCAGGCTTTTTTCCAATTATGTCTCAGAGACAAACAGTTCTGGTATAGCCTTCTGTAAGGAGTAATGTGAATAAGAAACAACCAGTTTTAAGTTGGAGCCTTACAAATTTACAAACAGGATGAAAGTCAACAACTTCAACAGGAGTGGAGCTGATGACTCAAAGTTTCCCAACTTCTCTTCAGAACCCAAGGCAGAAGGGACAAATGAAAAAAAAAGTTGTTCTCTGTTACAGTGCTGTTTCCTCCTGCAAGAGAAAGCTTCTTCACTTTGTTTCACTTCTAGAAAGCTGAATTAATGGCTGAGCATGGACTTAGTTCTCCAACCTCTCCTAAGACTGAAGTGATGCTAACAAAAAGTGGGGTCAAGCACGCAGGCCTTAGCTTCCCTCTTTCAGAAACAAAGAAACATTGCTTTTGAAAACCATCTCAGCTTCCCTCCACTCAGAATCAATCTGTATCACTCACATCAGAGAATAAGCTCCAGCACTGGGTGAGGCAGGGTACCACAGGGATGCTCAGATGATTAGACACTCTTTGTCAGAGACTGCTTTCTTCAGCTATCAGGCAGGCTCCCCTGTTCCTCCAGCCTCTGTCTCTGTGAAAAACAGGGTGGTATATGGAGATATCAGATTTCATTCACATCCTCTTATAACCACACAGTGAGAGCAAATCTCTCAAACAACTCCATCTTTAACTATAACTGTATGGCTGTCAATGACCCTGAACCACTGCAAACTGTGTTAATCCAGAGTGTAATCTCTTTGTAATTTGTGTATATATATATCTATTCTTGCATTATTTTACAGGAAAAAAAAATATGTTATCCAGACATCCATGTATATCCAGTTTCTTCAGAGCATTCATAAGGAACTGGAAGACCCTAACAAGAAAACTACAAGCAGGTCAGCTCACCTATTAGATCTTCCAGTGGCACTCTCTGTTACCTCAAATGTCTGTCTTTTACATATTTATCATATCCAGCTGAACATCGGAATCTACATATTGACTATATGTTTTTTTTACCAAGAACCTGTTTCTGAAGAGAAAACAGACCACTAAAAAAGTATTATATAAATGGATTAGATCCAAATTTCCTCCATTTCAAGGTTCCTTATCTTCTCTGCAGCTCAGGTTTACTCTTCAGCACTTCTTAATACTACTCCTGTTTTCCTCAACTTTCCCCTATTCATACATATATATATTAAAAAAAAAAAAAAAAAAAAAAGCTTGCAATTGTGGTAATTATTATGTGGGGTTGGGCCCCAGGCAGCCTGAGTTGGTGGGTAGCAACCCTGTACATGCAAGTGGGTTGGAACTTGATGATCTTCTGACCCAAGCCATTCTGCAATCCTACGATTCTATGTTTTATAATTCTATGATTCCATGATTTTATAAGCATCATAGCCATGTCTGCACCTTCGTTAAAGTGCTGTGACATGTGCACCGTATGCGCTTCAGCATTAAACAAAGCCTCCTCACTGTGCTGGGACGTCCGAACATTCAGAAAACCTGTCACATTCTGTGACCTATCACTTATCCACACCTCATCAACTCAGAAATGAAAACTTGGCCCCCTGCGATCAGCAGACTTCACCATGATAACTTCCCTGGCAAAAGGCAGATAAAATAGGGACAAAGCCAGAAACAGCCTAAGAGATCTTTCTTCTTCTATTTCTGCTATTTCTATTTTCTGCTATTTCATAAATAGAAAAATAACAGAGAATCAGAATACACAGAGACAAGCTAATGAGATAATCAGGAAAATGAAGTACTTTTCACACGATAATAGTCCTGGAAAGAATGAGTTCTCAAAGTTAGGAAAATACAGACTGATAGCGTGAAGTAGGAAAGAAAATGTTTAAAGTGTGTTCACTGAAAAATGTACAACTGTAATTCAGACAGGAATAAATACAAGGCTAGAAGCTAGAAAGAAATCTCACCAGACATTTCTAAATTTAGGAACAGCCTCTGTTATGAGTGGAGAGAACCAAAAAACAATTTTTAAGATGGAATGATTTCAGTTCATGACGGAGATTGCAAGAAATGGTTACCTATGAGAGTAGGGCATTAAATTCAGGGAGTCACAACCTCTCTGGCACTCCTATGTCAATGGCAGTAAAACTAAGCTGGAAGAAAAGATTATTGTCAGAATTCACACTGCACTAGAAGAAAGCCAAGAATTCCACAAGTCTATAGAGCTTGTGGTCAGAACTCTAATTCACAAGGGGCCATAATCTGATACTCAATATTTATGTTTAAGAGGCTCAAATGAGATGTGACTAACTATACACCAATCTTTGCTTGAGTGATTTTTCTGAATTAGCAATGATATGAAGCAGAGTAATCTAGATGGGGAGATATAAAATAGTCCATGCCAGGATGTTCTAAAGCATGGTAGTTAGTCCCATAATAAAAGCCCTTTGTCAAGATAAGTCCAACCAATTGCACCTCCTGCGTAACTGTTGCAATCATGGATATGGAGAAAAATAAAAACCATGACATTATTTCATCAGTTTGGAAAACTTAATCCCTCCCTGACTTTCTGTTCTGTACAAAAAATAGCAAAAAAACATTTTGTGAATTATTTTGGTATCACCAAAGAAAATTAAAGAACAAACAAAACAAAATGAAACAAACAAAACAACAGAAGCAAAGCAAATGATACACAGCACAACTGCTCACCACTAGCCAACTGATGCCCAGTGAGCCTCCAAGCAACACCAGGTCTCTCAGCCAGTTCCCTGACTGTTACTCTTCAGCACAACACCACATAGTACTGGACATTCCTTCGGCCAATTTAGGTCAGCTGTCCTGGTCATGCCCCCTCCCAGCAATTGTGCAGCCCCAGATTCCTCACGGGCAGGGCAGCACAAGAAGCTGAGATGTCCCTGGCTCTGTGCAGCACTGTACTGCAATAACTGAAACATCGGAGAGTTTTCAGCGCTATTTTCATCACAAGTCCAAAACACAGGACTATATGAACTGCTATGAAGAAAATTAGTTCTATCCCAACCAAGAAGAGCAGTAAGACGCAATGAAAGGTGATCTAGAAAGGTCTTGTTTCTAATTCAAATCAAAATACTTAAGGCATTGCCTCTGAACACAGCTCAGCCAGCTTATGCCTACTGAATGTTGTTTTCTTATCACTGGTCTGAAATATGGCATGGAAGATTTCTTCCAATTATTCAGGAAACAAAACTGCAGCACTAGCTGTGATGCTGCAGTAAATTGAAATTGCTTGTCTCATCTGATTGTGTTGCCTCAATTCTTATAAATATTCCTTCTGACACACCAGACAAAACTCTGCATTTGTATTTAAGGAGATTGGGTATCACAGTGGTGACACCATACATCTACTCTGTACAAGTAGAATTTACTTCACTTTTGGTCTGGATAAAATCTATTTAGTTTTTTTCTTTTTCTTTCTTCCAAGGAATCTTCATCTAGATATAAAAATTGCTGGTTCTCCCATAATCCACATTCGCTGTTCTGTTTATTTACGCTTCATCTATTTTCAGGGGTTTTTAAACCTCTTGGAAAGATCTCTCTGAAGGTTCAGCTAACGCAGTGTGATTTCCATGAAGATAGCATAAAGCTCTTTGATTGATAAGCTATTTCACAATGTAACTTGAACTTGAAAGGATGAAACAGAGTGTGTTGGAGACCCCCTATCACAGCGAGTTTCCCCCGGAGGTGTGGCCAAGGGCTGAGTGGGATTTTTTTCAAAGGCCATATCAGAATTGCTTTTTGAATTCAGACATCGATGTTCTCTGGCAAAAAGTAGTCTGCAACGACCTTTCAAATCTTTTGCAGACTTGCACATCTACTTTTTGGAAGCAGTTATGTAAGAAATAACTTGTGAGTGTAGATCTTTTTTAGGTGCATAGAAGAATGATTCAGGACTTCAACATGTAGTAATAATGGGACAAAATCAAGTTTGAATTTTTTATGATATTGAATTTGTTGCAATATGGACAAAACAGGTCAACTGTATCCAATATAGACTTTTTTTTTTTTTTTTTTTTTTTTTTTTTTTTTTTTTT